>NW_010244405.1:4273-23413 GCF_000690775.1 Eurypyga helias | reverse complement strand
GAGACCGTGTCGGTGTCATTAACAGCTGAATTACGCTTGCAGGTTTAATTGCCTTGGAGAAAGGGAAGGCCCATTTTTTAAACGGTAAATTGTAACTCTGGAACGTGTTTCCCTACCACACACCAACACTCGGGACATTGCCAAGCCCCAGTTTCATTTCACGTGTCCATCCCAGGAAGTGCACTGGGAATGCTGGCCTTTTGCACTTTAGAAGGAGGGAAAAGGCTGCTCTTCTCCCTATCTGTACACACACTCCTGCATCCCACCAAAACACATTCCATAAATCCATCCACAAACATCTTCACCGCGGGTCCGAGAGCTCCTCCACTACAGACGCCAAACCTGGACCGCAGCTGCTTACCATGGGAACAGGGAAGGATCCTGAGCTTGTCTCCATCCTCGTACTCGTCCAGACAAATGGCACAGACATCGTATTCATCTCCTACAGCACACAACGGGAACCAGTTTAACTTCAACGACTCGCCCAGGCCTTCCCCCACACCCGCAGCGGCTCCCGGGCTGAAGCTGCCACCGCTCTCCCGAGCCCACCCGGGGACAGGGTCCCCGAGGCTTTACAGCCGACTGCCAGGCTTCTCCCCCTACCAGGGCTGCAGCGCAGCCACCTCCCCCGGGTCCAGAAAAACATTGTAACTCCGCAAGCGCCCTCTGGAATATTCTGTTGTTCCTATCAGAGTGAGAGAAAAGGGTTTAAAATAGAGGATTTGCTTTCCTACACAGGGATCAGTTGCTTGGAAAACTTCGGCAGGAAACCAGCAGACACTGAGCGGGTGAAGCAGCACCAACACCACGCGGAAGGACAGTCTGGTCGCGGGAGGGTTCGCATGGTGCTGCGGCTCAAAGCGCCCCGTCCATCGCTGACCAAAACACAATCGCTCCTGCGAGCCAGTTCATCCCTGTTGGGGTTTACAGGGGCTTTCCAGCAGCGTGCTGGCGCCAGTCCGAAGGAGCACGCGCGCAGAAGGTTGCTCCCAGCCACCAAAGTCCCGGTGGGAAAAGGCACGCAGCAAGGCAGGGACCCCGTGAGAGCAACGAGCCCCCCACGATCACAACACTCCAGGGGTCGAGATGGTAGATCTTGTTCCCAGTGCCCTCAGGGCAGCCTTCCCCACCCCCTTCCAACTTCTTCCAAGTCCCACGTGACCTGAGCCCCCCCCGGCAGGCAGTACCTCTCTGTTCCCCACTCCTGTCCCTGCAGGATCACCCGCATCCTCTCCCAGTGAACTTCCACATCGTCTCCGGACTCGGTCGCACTAAATCCTGGCTGGTGCTGGCACTGAGGGTGGCCCTGGGGGGCTCAGACCCAAGTGCGTGGCCAACTGTGCCAGGGCCCGAGTCAGAGCCTCCTCCGTGAACGATCCCACAGCCATCGTGGCGCCGCACGGCCTGGCACGCGGGGCTTTGCACAGCAATTCCCGTGCTGCTCCCAAAGTGCTGCCCCAGCATGCGCCAGACGGGAGAACGGGACAAATCACGCCCCGAGCGTGTCCAGTAGAGCTGCCACAGCACAGGCACGGTCAGAGCGCTGCTTCAGGGAAACGGTGGAAGTCTCGGGGCCGAAGCCAGCGAGGTGCAGCCACAGCAGGCCCAGACCCGGGTGGTGAGCTCACCCCGCGCTGCCGGGAAGCTCACACGCGAAGCATTCCCTTCGCCCTGATGAAGCTAGCCGGCAGGAGGGCCCCTCTGGAAACAGCTCGGCGCTTGTTCTGGTGCTGCGTGGCTGAACCCGGCGCATCTCCACAGGCGGCAGCATGAGCCACGGCAGCTCCCCAGAGCCCGTTTTCAACGAAAGCCTCCGTTCTCATGTGCCCCTCCGCACGGCGCTGCCCTCTGTCCAGCACGCGAGGAGACAACGCGCATCCCGCAGAACTCGGAGCTGGGCCCCAGCCGGGGAGGAGCCGAGCTTTCCACGGAAGCTGTGAGCGGACACAGGTGACGCCGCTGGCTCCTCCACGAGGCGCAGCCCCAAAAGGTGAGCTGCCACCACCGCTCCAAGCTCAAGTGTCACATGGAACGCAGCTTCGGGAACAGAGAATCAGCAAAATGAGCTGTCTGGTGACAGAAAGGAGGCAGAAGTGCTACTCTTCTGTTTGAGTTCAGGTAAGGCAGTAATACCTAAAGCACAAACATGGACACTTCGAGACTCAGCAGTTCCGAAAAGCAGCTCGACCAGGACTTTCATTAACCCTGTCAGTGCCCTTCCCCAGGAAAAGGAAGCTTAACGATGGGGCTGCTTGATTGATCCGAGTTTGGGTTTAGCTGCATCGTTACAGCGCCTTTTGCAGCATTCCAATGGCAAAATCCTGCCCACGATGTGAACCCCAGCCGTACGGGACGGACTTCCGTAGTTGTTTCCCCACTGGGTCCGGCACTGCCATGCACGTGGCTCTCCGAAGCCTACAGCCACTAACGCCGGCTGGGCTGCGCGCCTTCAGCAGGGAGCACGTTCATGGGAACGGCTCCCTTCCAGGCTTTTCCAAAGGTGCTGTCCGCGTTCTCAAAAACACATCCGCCGCCTGATGGGGAACCTTTCTTCTGCAGGGTGAACACACAGAGCAGGATCTCACGCGGGGCCATGGCTGTTCTGCTCTAAGGGTGTTCCCTACGGGCTCCAACACTTCAGCGGTGCTGCACAGAGCGGAGCGCACAGCCGGCCAAGGGCTGTCCGTGGCGGGACCACGGGGGGTGGCAAAGGAAGCCAACCTGCATGCCATTCCTCTGTCTTCTGTGTTCCTTGTGCAGCCGAAACTCCCCACTCAGGCGTGCGGAGGCAGCGACTCCCAGATTCTGGGTTCATCAGGCACCTGCCCACTCAGCGAGGTCCCACCTTTCAGCGTAGGAAAACACAGCTTCATTCCTTCACAGCGTCGCCATAGCGTGCCCACAGAGCTCTGCCGCAGCAGCCAACACGCAGTGCTTCCGTGCTGACAGGAGGGAGGTTACGCGGGCGCCTGGCTGCAGCCGAGGTCTGAGAGCCCTGGCAGGCCCTGCCCCGACTGCGCTTAGCGTGCAGCTCAGCGAGCCTGGGAGTATCACTGCGCTGTTCCTGGAGGAGTTCTGCAACACACCAGCTCACAACACTGAGAGCCTGTAGTTTTCTAAGCTGTTCTCCGAATATCCCGACTTGCTGATGGTTCGTGTGCTTCCTGCGTTAACGATCCTTCGGCTACACCCGCGTGCAGTCGCCCCCAGAGGACAATCCTCACCCCGATGCCGTCTGCCAACCGACTTCCAGTAATCCCAGGAAGCCAGCTTTCTCCCAGGAACCCAGTGACAGCAGCGAAGCCACTGCCAGATGCACAAAGCAGGGCAGGAGAACGGCCAGCATCTTCAGCATCTCAGCCTCAGCATCTGGCCAACGTTCCGATCTGTCCCAATACCAACGGATTTTTAAGAATTCGCCAGAGACAAAAGAAAATCCAGCTCTCCTCAATCCAGGACTGCAGGCAGAGGAGCTAGTTTCCCCCACCCGTCCAAAGCAGAAGGTAAGCTAGCCTGGGTGTAGCTTCAAGACGCCTGACGTGAGTGGACGGCACAGTAGTGACTCGGAAATCCCCTTCCCCGTACGCACCACGACGCAATGCACCTTCACCAGAGCTGCCAACGGCACTGCTAGTCCTGGGTCAAATTTTGTCCTTTTGGTAAAAGGACTTGAGGAAAGTAATGTAAGGGAGAGATTTCACAGAAGTAGAACCAAAGTGTTCCAAAGCTGTCCCCGCTGAGGGTGGGGAGCACTGGAAGAATTCCTTCCCCATGTCCCATCTCCATCTCCCTCTTTCTGTTCAAACCCGTCACCCCTTGTCCTGTCACTCCCTGCCCTTGGGAAAAGCCCCCCCCAGCTTCCTTGTAGCACCCCCAGGCACTGGAAGGGGCTCTGAGGTCTCCCTGGAGCTTCCCTTCTCCAGGCTGAACCCCCCAACTCCCCCAGCCTGTCCCCAGGGCAGAGGGGCTCCCGCCCTCGGAGCATCTCCGGGGCCCCCTCCAGACCTGCTTCAGCAGGTCCATGTCCTTCTTGTGCTGAGGACTCCAGGTGGGAGTTCCAAATCAGGGGAACAACGCGTCACTGTGGCTGACCGCTGTGGTCACTAATGAAAGCCAACAAGGAACTTGGGTGGCACTTCCGCACTCATTTTGCGGTACGTGATGCAACACTGATTCCCAGCCCCGGTCTGCGTATGGAGCCTGCCCTGCTTCCATCAAGGAAGTGTTGGAACTCCTCATCGGTGAGAACAAGCCAAACCCTTTGTGTGTTTTCACCCCTGACTCTCCAGACCCGCACCTCAGATTTGTTTTGGTGTTAAAACAACAGGTCTAATGAGTCAGAGAGCAATCCACTTGCCTTTCTTAAATTTATGTACAGGAATTTTCTTGAGCTGATCCTTCCTAAGCCGATTCCTTCTTGCTCTGTGTCTGTCTTGCACGAATTTAGTGATCTGGGAACAGAGAGAAGTCAGACAATGTGAGCAGCAAGTTAACGCAGTAAAGGACCAATAAAAGTTCGGGTTCTAAGTCTCTGCAGCAAGTTAACGAAAAGGGAACCCAGCTCAGAGGGAGTCACCCCTGCCCTTGCCCCGACTAACGGCTGAGGCCAAACAAGCCTAAGGGATGTTCTCCATGACCGTGGCACTTGAAACTGAAGACACATAAGCTTGTTCTGGAAGAGGGGAAAAAAGGGTGTCCATACTCCACAGGAGCAGCCACCGCTACAGTGCTGCACTGAGGCCCACGCACAGCGGGGAGGCACTTCCACAGCAAACAGCTCATTCCCTTGGCCTGTTCTGCCCCAGGTTCAGTTACCGCAGCTCTTTCAGAGGACTACTCCCACGTTCACCCCAAGTGTTTGCATCGTACCCAGCGGTACTCTGGGGAGGAGCAAAGGGGTTACTTCAAGCCACAGTTACTTGCTGTCTGCAACTGTACGAAAGATTCTGCGTCCATCCTCCTGATGGCTCCCAACGCTATTCCTGTTCAGCTCGGAATCTGACATTCTTTTTCCACCATGATGACAAACACAGAGCCACCACCAGGCCTGACCCAAAGCACACCCACCGACAGGCCTGCTGCAATCGTAGAGGCACTCTGCACCCCCCATGCTCCATAACCGTCCCTCGCCCTGGGAGCCCGGGCGGCATCGGTACACATCACAAGAGAGTCTCTTTTTACAGGAACGTGGGTCTTATGGACAGATTATTAGGGCCACTTGAAACCGTAGTGAACCTTGGCAAAATAGAATTTATTTATCCCTCTGCATCACACCTGGCTTCACCTTTCAAGCATATTTGGATCTAAACAGTTCTTTCAGACCCTTTTTACGCCGGCTAACGACGAGCTCCACGCGTGAACTGCGGGCTGCCCTGCTGCCGTTCAGATGCTTACTGACAACCAGGCCCCCCCTCATTCCTCAGCTAAAAGCGGGCTTTGCTGAAAGAAGCAGGGCCGAAACCACAAATGGACAAGGACCAAATCCAACCGGAACCTCCCTGGGATCTCGTTCACTGCACCAACTGACTGGTGCTCTGATCTGTCAAGGTCTCTCTGTTAAGGCCCCTCTACACACAAGGGAATCAGCATCTCCTAATTCAGTATCCTTGGCAAACACCCTCTAAACACCTGTCCCGCACACACAGCGGAGGTAACCCTGACTTACGGACATACAGCGTGATTGCCTCCTGGTTCCTGACTGGTTTTCTTCTACAACATGACCCTAAGACGTGGAAAGAGCCATTCATTTCAGCCCTGCCTACACACTGACACTACCAGAGGAGAAATTCCAGTCTCGCAGCCTTTGCTTTCCTAACTGGGACATATCTGGGAGAACAAATTCTTAATCACAGTTCACAGACGTGCCCTGGTTCACATTTCCTCGCAGTGCACAAGCAAGGCAATTAGTAAATGAGTTTAAGCGCCTGAAATCTTCCTCCCCAAACGTTTATTTCTCTTCTCACCACAAGTTCCTTTGGGACTGCCCAGATGGTTCTTCCCTGTATGTTTTATCTGGAATTGGGAACTCTCAGATTCACACACAGAGTAAAACATTGTTCTGATGCAGAGCATCGGCACGCTGACACAAAGCCATGCAGCTTTTAAAAGGCCAAATCAGAAGCAGCAGTATCTGTGACAGGCAACACGTTTAGACCGGATATAAGGAAGCAAGTTTTTATGATGTCAGTGGGGAGCACTGGGACAGGTTCCCAGAGAAGCTGTGGATGCCCCATCCCTGGGAGTGTCCAAGGCCAGGCTGGATGAGGCTTGGAGCAACCTGGTCTGGTGGAAGGGGGTTGGTGGCGTGAGGTCAAGATCATTTTTTAAGGTCCCTTATGACCCAAATCATTCTGTGATTCCGTGGCTTCTTCCAAGAGAACTCAGCCCCTCAACTGTGAGCCGCTGTAGGTAACATGTACCCGAACATTGGCGCAGCAGGCCCCACGCTCGCCAACACCCGCAGTAACAGCGAGACCCGCACCGTGGAACAGTGGAACTAGCGTTCACTGAGCAGTACGAGTTCGGAAAGGGGGGACGTACTCTCAGTGCACGAGAGCACAAGGAGGGGTGGTTCTTCACGGGGCAAAGAGCAAATGCTTGGCAGTGGAAGAACAGCAGAGAAGACAGTCCTGTGAGAGTATTATGTGCCAGGCAGAACACCCTAAGGGTTCCTGCCATCCCTTTGCCAAAATTCTGCTCCTGTTCATTATTCGAGAAAACACAGGGTTCCAGGGAAGCGTGGTACAAGTACGTACAGTACAGACAGCTTTCGCCGCTCCTTACTGCACCCCACCGCTGGGCTCCAGCCAGGGACAGTTCTGTGATGATTTGTTTGATACATGTCATTAAAAGGGGAAACTTACCATAAATATGACGATGAGGATAAGACAGATCCCTACTATTATTAGGAAAGGGATTAAGTAGTACTCCAAAGGAAGACTGAACTCTGGGATCAACACAACGTGGCCACTGTGGGGAGAAAGAGATAACGCCTTCTAAACAGGTTAGAACAGAATGAACAATGAACTAAAGAATAAACACAACAAAAGACACTACTAAAAGAAAAGGTTGTCACTAGAGAGGCTGACAGAACACCTACCTGTGCACAGCCACACGGGAAGCACAGCAGATACTGCTGTGCAAAGCCAATTAAACACCAGGATAAACCTGTTTCTTAGAACATTTTTGGAGTTAAAACTTCTTGCTGGCTTCAACCATAAATACATCCAAAGCAGCCAGGAACACAACTCCATGGCAGCTCCGATGTCAAATGAGGAAAAATCACACGACCACCAGAGCTGCTGTGAAGTCATCTTCTTTACCCACGCCCTGCGGGGTACCAGGGGGTTCATTTCAAACCACGCGGCATGGGAAAGCGTACACTCCGTCCTCTGGAATCACCGAATTGCAGGAGAGAAACCAAAAGCCTTCCTAGCGCACCTGATGCTACACTTGGTATGGGCAAGCACTGATCCTTAGGGACATGCAACCCATCGGCATCCTGTTGGCACAGGCGGCCAGAAACCCCCGAGAGGCACCACGTGTAAAAGCGCTGGCAGTTCTGTAATCCGCAGATTCCCCGGCACGGGAAGGCACGTGGGGCTCGGCCTGGAACTATTAATAATGGACGTTTTCGGATTTGTTGTGTGGTGTTTTGGTTTGGCTTTTTTAAAGACCAGCATCTGCCTTCCAAGGGAGCTGACAGGCACCGTGGAAGGAACACGCCCTCAGGTCTGAAATACGCACGCTCCCGAACACCGCCGAGCCCTGGATCGTTAGCTGAACTCCTGCTTAACGCCGTGTGGAAGTGAAAGGGGCAACAGTTAATAAATCCATAAATCCTGCCGGAAAGCAATTCATCTCCCGTTTTGAAAGGCCTTCTGCCCACTGCTCTCGGGCAGAGGGTTTCACCCGGAACACCACCAGCCGCTGCCACCCCACCACCCCGTCTTAAACCCCTGAAGGTTAAAAAGAGGCGATGCCAGGAGAAACACGGCTGCACGCCAGGTAACTTACCCCTTCTCATAGGTGAATTCTTCTTTAAGGGCATTGGCGGACGTCTCGCCGATAAAGACAGACGGAATGTCGATCTTCTTCAGAGCCTCGACTGGATTACGAACAGGAAGACACAGCTGTCAGCAGGCGGAGACTGTAGGGGCACTCTTCAGACGCACCATCTGACCCCCGCGAGACCACCACGTTGGCAGGACGCCATTAACCACCAGACTGATGCGCACGGGCTACATCTGCACGTCACGGAGGAAGCAAAGCCGGCTTTCCTCCCGAGCACCCGGGGGCTTCGCGGCAGGGAGAGGTCGAAACCCGCAGGGCAGTATTTAAAGGGAGCATAAAGCCACAACATGCTGACAGACACGAGGCATCGCCAGAGCATCATTCTCACTCAGCCCTGATGAAGTCACACAGCTACACTGATTTCCAGAATTTCTGGCAACTCATACGATTCTGTGAGCTGGTACCGTACATTCCAGCTAACCCCGCTCCCTCCTTTTCACCCTGAGCCTCAGTGAACACACGGCGACGCGCTGGGGCCAGAACAGGCCAAAGAGAGGAGAAGCAACACTCCCCACTCCTTCATCTCGGGCTGAAGAAACGGGATGAAGTGGCTCCCCTTCTCTGCTTACCTGCGAAGGCAACGAGCGGCACGAGCGAGGAACTATTGACACACGGATCCCTTAACCTGGAAAACCTGCTCCTCAGCTCTGCCGCAGGTGAGTCTGCGCCCGGCGTACGCCTCACGTTTCAGAGTCAGGGTGCCTCGAGCTCGGTCTGTGCCGCAGCACCGGGGCTCCCCAGGCAAACGCATGCATGGCCTAGTGCCACCTCACACGGGCCAGGCCCGCGCTGCTGGGAGTTTGTTCTACATTCTGATTCCTCAGGGAAGCCCGACAAGGAGATCCGCAGGGTTGGCAATGCACTGAAACCGTTTCACGTAGCCGCCTGGGCTACCCAGGTGCCACGTGGTTCACTCAACGGCGGCTGCGCTGGCAAGGGCCGTGCTCGTTCGCACTCACGTTCTCGTCACGGGGAGCAGGCTCAAGCAGGGGACAAAATGAAGCCTCGAAAGTCATGGCCATGCTATGGACACACAGCACATTCCGTACAACAAAGCCCACATCGATTACAAGGTGTTCTCAACACACCCACAACGGAAAGTGAAAATCAGAGACCCGCTGCCGCCAGAATCATTCCGAAACGGCAGGCTGGTCTCTAAAGCGCTTTCCCCAACCGAAACACCGAGAGCTTGTCCACGCAGTACTTATCCATGTGAAAGAAGGGCCCTTTCGGCTGAAGGGACAGAGAACGCACACAGCAGCGCAACACAATGCAGCCACTAAGAAATACGGAAGAGTGGTTTTCTGCAGCCTGACATCCTGTGAGCCGGCTGTCTTACTCCGCCGGCATTTCTACTTAAGCAACACCACGTCAGCCGTTCCCCAGATCGGTCCCTCCATCCCTCATACGCGTGACTCCAAGCACTGGGACCGCAGTTTAAAGGGGAAAACGTGCAAACCCAATGCCACAAACCACTCCCAAGCGTGGGTTCGTACAGGGCATGGGCCAAAGTGTTTAAAGTAGGAGGATTGCTGGTTGGGGCGAGGCTTTTTCCTGCTTGTGGGGGTTTGGGGTTGTTGGCTGGGTTGGTTGGTTTTTAAACGGTGGCTTCGCGGTTCTTGGTTGTTTTTTCCACCTGGGAGTCCACCTCATCCTTTGTACTGACACTCCAGTGGGTGATTTCCAAACAGGAGAGAAGTGATACCTGTACTTACTGTCGTTGGATCCCATGCTTATGAGGTCATCAGAATCAACATTGTGGACTATCGCTGCCTTGTAGCCAGCTCTCTGGGCATTTAACACCTGCAAGCCACACAACACGACGTTAGTGTTCTGCTTCAAACACTGCTTCCGAATGCAGTGACCAGCCCATGCCCCCGACAAGCTACGCTGCCAGGGAACTACAGATCTCAGCACGTCATCATCTGCAACGCATCACCTTTCAAAACTCACGCCGTTCCTCCTACGCCTGCGTTATTACATTGTTTTTCCAGAAAAATCGTTTAATATTGTCTGCAGGCACACAGTTCTCAAGTATCTTAAGAACAGGGTTAAAACCTTTCTATTAGATAAAAATAGTACTTAATCGGAGTTGCAAACAAAGGCACTAACTCTGGTAAACTAGAAGTTACCACTCGATCGCTCAAAGTCACGCAAGTAGCATCTTTTCTGCACCTTTAGATGTGGGAATACCCCATCTGACAGCCCAGGCATCAGGCCCTTCCTCGTGGGAAGGTACAAGTATAAGCCGGGCACAGAGCGATCAACCCCAGTTACGTCTCTGGCACACAGCGGCTCCCTGTCCCTGCAGGCACAGCCCCAGGCCCAGTAAACGGCACTGGTTGCAGTTACTACCACTGACATCAACATAACTACGTCACAACTGTTCATCTTAGATACTGCTTCTGGCGCGCCCACGACAGACCAGAAACTCCTCGCGGGATGCAAAAAAGCACTTGAAAACCTTGAGGAACACTTGGGTTTCATCCTGTATTCGACTCCTGTTTCATAGAGCGTGACGAGCTTGGCTGTGGCTGGACAGAGTGGCTCTGACCCCAGCTAGGAAGGGACGAGTAACAGCTCTGCATCCACTTATTTAAGGAGCCCGTATTACATAAGGGGCAACCAACCAGTAAGTGCAACTCAACGGGAGATGACAGCTTGACACGCCTTGACCTGGGAAACACTTGGAGCACTTGCATGTCATGGCTCCACACAGCTTTCTGAATCCGCACAGACCAAGCACAGCATCTCCCTTACAAACCCCACACGTACAACCCAGCCTGACGGGACCCCGTCCTGCACATCACCCAGAAATCGCCACCACCTTTTTCAGGGCGGATGACCACCAGCGGATCTGGAAAACCTGGGGGGTGCTGGTGCTCCTTTTCCAGAGCTCTACCCCCGTCAGCAGAGGGGAAAATGCCCGTAATACACACACACTCCCCCCGTTTCTCACGAGATAAGCCAACACAACGAACTCGAGTTTGTATTTTTTAAGGTAACCAGGTCAAACCTCAGCTGCAGGACTGCACCTTTATAACACAAAGTCTTCATGCTAGAACATCTACCTGTCATACCCCCTCAAAACTATCCCCAACCCTGCCACTCTCCCCACCGACTGCGACACCACCGCTGCTCACGGGGTCTCAGTGTCAGCCACACGACAACCCAGCTATTAAAGGAAACTGGCGGACCCCGGGTCGCCCCCGCTGCCCTGCGATCCCCGGCAGCAGTCTAACTGGCAGGGATAGCGGACTCCTAATGCCTTCTACTCCAGCACTGCAGCATCCCGCGTCCTTGTTTGCCAGGTGAGCTGGCTCCGAAGCGGGCGACCCGACTGCTATACCTGCCTGCAGACAGCCAAATTCTGCTTTCCACTCCCATCAGTATCCCTCCTGCTGCGGGCTACGGATATTTTTCAGACACATTGTAAATTCCTTAAGAAACAGAGAGGTGAAAAAAGAATTCAAACCACCGCCAAACAATCGTACCTTGGTGTCGAAGTTGCACTCCAGCCTTCGAATTAACACGATGAAAGCACTGGAGGAGTTGTCCTTCAGTGGGGGAGGGGCTATAGGCTCACACGCATTCTCTGGCTTTGAATTTATGAGGAATCCCTAGAAAACAGGAACAGAAACAGGAGCTTGAGTTCGCTTTGTCTTAACAAAAGGGTTGGTAGACAAGGAGAGACAACTGTCCATTTCCATACAGCAGGGAAACAAATCCTTATCATCAGCTCAGTGCTACATCACATCCCTGACTATTTACGTTGACTCCTCAGAATCCGTGTCTGTGAGGAACCAGAACACTAGAGAGGAAACACAGTGTTTCCAGTTGCATCACCTGAAGTTCCTAACTCAGGCTCTGCAGTACGATTCAGCATAAAAAGGACTGCACAGGGGCAGGGGCCATGAACTGGAAACAGGAGGTTCACCCTGACCATGAGGACACCCTTCTTCCTTGTGAGGGTGACAGAGCCCTGAGCAGGCTGCCCAGAGAGGTGGGGAGTCTCCTTCCCTGGAGACTTCCCAAAACCCCTGGACTTGTTCCTGTGGGATCTGCTCTGGGGGATCCTGCTCTGGCAGGAGGTTGGGTGAGATGGTCTCTACAGGTCCCTTCCAACCCCTTCCACTCTGTGACCGTGTGGAACTCTTAAGACATACGGAGACTTGGGAGCGCTGCACTGTCACAGCCGAAGCAGCACCAACACCAGCTTCGCTCTTGGCAACTAAAAGGGGGAACCAGAGCAGTTTGGTGTGCAAGGTAACGCAGACCCAGCATACCAACAGCTGCTTTCCCAGGAGGAGGCTTGGCCTTCTCTTCATCCCAAACAGAACAGCACTGTCTCTGTAGGGTGTTTGTGCGGTAACGCCCGCGGGACAGGGGCCTGTGGTTGCTAACGCAGTGGAGCATCGTTTGGCATAAGGACATTGCTGTGAGATCCACGTTTAAGTCCATTTTACAGCCAGAGCAAGCTATCATAGAGAGACACAAACTGCCAGAGAACAGGAATACAACTCCTTGGCTTTATGCAAATACGGATTGCCAGAAGCTGCACTGCTCTGGGCTCAAGAAATTATCGGTACAGTTGTAGAGGTGTGCTTGAGCGCACTGACAGCGCTGGACAGAGAGAGACGCCATCCCCTCTGTAGAAACAGCAGTGGTTATGGAGAGTAACTAAACACAAACTCCCGTATAAACTGCCAGCTTAAACACAGATGTGAGTTTATGTACAGCGTGTGTGTACCAGCTGTCGGCTTACACGTACTGTCATACACAACCTTATGTCCTATCCATAAATACGCGTTAACCATGTATTTCTGACTACTAGCACCTTTGTTTTGAGGGGCAAAGCTGCACCAATCTGTTCTTTGCCCAGTCTGCGGCGACAGGCCCAACATTACACAGGCTGCAACCATTAACAGCAACGCCCAGTGGAAACTCGACTCTTTGCTGACAGGCAAGGTCAGGACTAACCCCGACGTGACCCGATTTCTCCCAGTGCTACCGCACGTACCTCAGCACCGCGGCCGAGGAGCTGCTCCTCCAAGGCGCAGGCACAAACAACCCAGCGCCGCGTGCCCGGGGCACACAAGCCACACCAACGCACCTGCGTTTACGCTTTGGCACCAGGTACCACCGAATGACAGACTGTGGTTTACGACTTGCACATTAATAAATCCTAATCATAAGCACCGAGGGAGTTTACTGGCTTCATCCTATTTCAACCAATACCACAGCGTTTAATAAAATAATTAAAAGCCTAATGCAAACCAAAAAAGTTAGTATTCTACTCATTATTCCTACCCAGGTGACAACATGTTCCTTAGTCAAGACAGAGCTGTCTAACAGTTAAAAGGTTAGAATCAAAGCTCCTTATGCCTATTTTTGATGTATTAAACTCGCTCATTAGTTGGGCAAATCACTTAATCGCCCTCTGCTTCCCTGTATTATCAGCACACAACCCTGGGCCCTAACACGCTCCTCCCCAGGACACGGCCCACTGGGTGTGCAAATGAAGTCTTCCCGAGGTTCATCTGCAGAGGAATTCTTAGGGTTACAGTGTGAGAGGGCTGGCCACTACTCAACCCTCCAGAGATGAGAAATCCTCCCAGTATTCTTTTTGAATACACAGAGGCAAAATCCAACCCGGCACCCAGGGACACCAGTGCGAGGTACGGTATCGGTACCGCCACCAGCTCAGAAAACAACGGTCAACAAACCTGCTCCTCAGAGCCCCATCGTTCAGCTCTTGTCTGTTAATAAAACTCAGCGAATGCTCCCGTACACACGCATGGCGGGAGCAGCCAAATTCTCCTCTTGGGAGGGAAGTCTCCTGTTCACAGGCAGCAGTTCCCAGCAGACCCTCTGCACACTCGTCGTGCATGAGCAGCGATTCATCGCTTCTGTATTTGTTTCTCCTCAGCACTGTTTTCATTTAACTTCCATCTTTTTTAGCTTACAAAAGAAGAGTCCAGCACATCCAGTCCCATATACATGTATTTTTTCAGGAAGTATCTGTAATATTTGTATTTTTACCTTCAAGCCTTCTGCTGGCAGTCTGTAGCCAAATCTAGCAGGTAGATCATCAAAGGTCTGGGTTCCATTTTCAAGGTTATACTAAGAGAAATAAAGTTTAAAGAAAATTCAGGTTTGCAACAAGAAAGAAATAGGTAACGAGTGTAAATAAACACCACCGTGTACTGGTTTAGATTAAGATCTCTGGACACAGGACCGTCTGTGACCACGTCAACGTGATCACAGGACTTGCCTTCCCTTCACGGCAACGGCGTTCTCTCCGTACCCAGCTGTAAAACTAGAAAGCGAGAGGTCACTGAATGAGCTGCACGTCAAAGTTTGCTTTCTACTGTCTCCAGCGCAAATGCCATCCTGCTGGCAGAGGCCCGGCTCCAGCCTCTAAAGAAACCGCGAGGAAAGAGGTGGGGATGGAGACACACTGCAAGGCAGCACGTTTGTCCTCTGCACCCCAGCCGCTCCGCCACCTCTCCTCATCTCCCACCCTACCGCCTCTTCTGGTCTCTTCTCTGTGGGACAAGCAATGGACAAGAGAAATGCAGGGAAAATCCTGGAAAGGGCGGTCAGGAATGTGCTGCCCAGGGAGGGGGGAGTCCCCCTCCCGGGGGAGTTTCAGAGCCGTGTGGACGAGGTGCCCAGGGACATTGGTCAGTGGGGGGCTGGGCAGTGCTGGGGTAACAGTTGGACTGGGTGGGCTTAAGAAGCTTTTTCAACCTAAAAGATTCCTTGATCCCATTTATTTTTATCCTGTATTTAAAAAATAACCAATGATGCTTCACACATACGTCACAGAACTTCACACAGACATACTCCTTCATTTGAGGCTGCAACCACGTGAGAACACGGAAGCATAACACCACTACTCAATCCATAGAGAATTTCTTTCGTGGGCAAACCCAAAACTTCGGCTGGAATTCTGCTCCCCAGACGGACAAGTCATTAAAGCACAAACTCTCTCCCAACTGTAAGATAGCTGTATGCCCTCAACTCCACGTGATGCTGTGCAAACATTCCCTTTTCCCTCGAGTATGCCAAGCATTCCACCAGCTCCCTCTCAGAGCTGGTTTAAGTGTCTAGCTCATCTCTTCGTGTCCTGCTTCAGGGACGTCCTCAGAACACATCTGCAACTTCACTTCCAGGAATAAAAGACACTTCACTCTCAGACGGAATTCTTTCTGAACACTGCGCACAGAAGCTTAAATAGAAGAAATTAAACTTACAAAATGGTTTTTCTAACTATTTCTGAGGTTGGGGGGTGTTTTGTTTTCGTTTAGGTTGGCCGGGTGTTTATCCTATTTTTGCTAAGGAAGGAAGTAGCAAGAAAGAACATCAGTTTTTTTATGAAAAGAGGAAGCCTGGGCTTGGGGAGAGGAAAGAGGGAGGGGAACGAGGTTTACAGTAGACAGCCAGTTTACAATTTCCCAACAGCACAGTGATGTCAGCTCCATGAGGAAGCAACTATCTGCACTGCTTCCTAAAATGTTTTATCTACAAAAAAGGAATCGCATAGTTACAACCCCAAGGTCCATAATTCAGTATTCCTCAACCCACGTTTTTATTTTAACTTTTAGCGTCACGGGGTTTCGCTCTGTTCTCCTAAATGAATGATACTCTGTTCCCAGCTTGCCTGGGCATCACTGTACGCAGCAGAGTCTAGAAACTGCAGTACTTGGCTTTCATTACCTCAGTGGCTTACGCTCCCTTCTTCAGACACACGTACCTTTCCCCCCAGAACTGCACTGCACATAGTACCGGTAACAAATAGCCCAGCAGCAACTTCTACCGCTGACCTCATGTTCATTGGGCTGCGCATTAGTCTGATCATTTCAAATTCCACACATCCAAGAACCACAGAATGGTTTGGGTTGGAAGGGACCTTAAAGACCACCTAGTTTCAACCCCCCTGCCACGGGCAGGGACACCTTCCACTAGCCCAGGTTGCTCCAAGCCTCATCCAGCCTGGCCTTGGACGCTCCCAGGGATGGGGCATCCACAGCTTCTCTGGGCAACCTGTCCCAGTGCTCCCCCCCCTCTGCAGGAAGAATTCCTTCCTGATGTCCCATCTCCATCTCCCTCTTTCCGTTCAAACCCATTACCCCTTGTCCTGTCACTCCCTGCCCTTGGGAGACGCCCCCCCTCCGCTTCCTTGTAGCCCCTTCAGGTTCCGGAAGGCTGCAATAAGGTCTCCCTGGAACCTTCTCTTCTCCAGGCTAAACAAGCCCAATTCTCTCAGCCTTTCATCATAGGAGAGACGCTGGATCATCTCCGTGGCCTCCTCTGGACTCGTTCCAACTGGTCTATAGCCTTCTGATGCTGAGGGTTCCACAGCTGGATGCAGCACTCCAGGTGGGGTCTCCCCAGAGCAGAGTAGAGGGGGAGAACCCCCTCCCTCGCCCTGCTGGCCACACTAGTATTATTCCTAATGACAGCACGGACTGTCAGCTATTTACAGTAGGTACCTAGGTGTAACACACGCCAAAACTCCCCTGGCATGGCCTCCAGCGCACACGCACCGTCGGTTTATATCCAGTTATATACATGTTTCTATACAGTTACCCTACAGATGGCATCCATCACCAAAACTCAAATTGCTGTCAGAACCAAATACTATGGGATTCTTTCACAGGGTTAACCCATGGGATAAGATGTCTGGTCGGACTGGAACCTTGAAATGACACAGGGAAGCAGGGGTCTGAGCACACCGCATCCGTAAGCACGTTTGAAAAGGTACATGTTGTTTAACTGAACTAAGCTGTTCAGGCAATCCCACTCCAAGCTGCAGCGTTTACTGTAATAACTCATCTGTTAATGGAACAGTTTAAAAGAAGATGCAATTCTATAGAGATTTCATCTAAGCAGAAAAATACTCCTGTACTTACGGCTAAAATATCTGCCTCCACGGGTAGAAGATTCAGGAAAGCAAATAACTGAACGGTCACAATCGTGTATATCTGAGTGGCAGACAACATCAGCATCCCGATGGACAGCAGCATACTGAACACCTGCAAGAACAAGGAACACCACGCTCAGGTCACACGGCAAACATCTTCCCATCACTTCACCAGGCCCCACTGCTCCGTTACAGCGCTTCCGAGGCAGCTGCAGAACACTGTTTCCGGCTACTTCTGACAACCCGCCCGACTCATACGCTCACCACGGAGACACAAGTCCCGCTTGCCAGGGGCACGCGGCTGCCAGGGAGCGCAGGCGGAGCGCCAAACCTGCGCGAGCAGCACGGCACGCAGCTGCGGGCAACACGGCAATGCCAGCGGCGCCCGGCAATGGCCACGCACACGGCGAGAACTATCCTCCGACAGCCCGATCTTCCCTTCAGGAAGCATTCCCCACGTACCCAGCGCGATTCCGCCGCAAGCATTCACCGTAAATACACACCGGCAAAGCCCATGGGGTGTAACAACGCCCCTCATTCCGTCAGCTCCAGCAACGGCCAGATGCTCCAACGGGACTTGAGGTCCGGGCGGCACGCGTCGTCGCCCAGGAAGCGTGTGCGGCCTTGGCGCCTTCCCAGCCAGCGGCCCAGCAGGCCAGAAGGCCGGCTGCGCGCAGCACATGAGCTCACAACGGCACGGGGAGCTCACGCTGCTTCGCGAAGACAAGCCCATCGAAACCGGCAGCAGAAGCAAGAGCTTGTGACTGGAAACGGGCACGTCTGGTGACAGAAACCCGCTTCCAAACTGCTGGCTGACCATTAATCAAACAAAAAAGCAGGGAGGAGAGGGGTTAGGGGGAAGCAAAACAAGTGGGTTTTTATTTTCCCTTTGCCATGCAAAGAGATTTTTTTAAAATGTGTTAAAAACACAAGTTAAGGGCCTGAATGCCTTCCTCGTAGGAGCAGTGACACCGGCACCCTTGCTGAGGTCAAAGAGAATCACCTTGCCCTCAAAACAACCCCAACAAACAAAAACCACACACAAAACCACAACCACCGAAACACCAAACCCACAAACCCCACCCCAACAACACCCAACCCTAAAGGAACACATAAATAACCCCAGCGCTGGCATGGGCAGATGCCTGACCCCTCCGAGCTAACACGCGCCTGATCTGCAGTGGTGACGCTCCGCCATCTCTCACATGGGAAACGGGCCGATTTCGCAGCCCTACGCACCTCGACACCACAGATCCGGCCCTTCAAACACAACTCCAACGTTAAAGACGTGCCATGTTTCAATGGCGGACATTCCAATTCTTCCCAGCACAGAGGAAAGTAACACCTAAGGAAACACCCACAGCACTGCTCTGCTCCGAACGCCGTATTCCCTGATGGGGTACAGGTCCCTCGTCTCTTCCGCTGTGAGTTCCCACCCAGACACACACGACCGAGGCTGGAGAGCCGTTTCCAGGGCTGACAGAGGACCAGAGCACACGCAGTTTCTGTGACACGCTCCCACAACCCACAAACACATGAACCCGGCGCAAAGCCGCAATATCCACTGCACACCACCGTTACTGTGGTGAGAAACGGTTCCCTGCGAAGCTTTAGTCCCAAAGGCTCCAAACCACGTGCCCACGGGTATTTAATCCAAGGTGGGACTTCGGGCCCCCAGTACCAAGGAGAGGCAATTCCGTGACACACACGCAGAGGCAAACAGAAGCATCCAAACACAAACTTGGGCTGGGCAAAGCCTTGCTCACAATGGACACGTCTTTCAGCACGCGCCACTCTCGCACGGTGTGACACAAGCTTCCGCAGGAGAAACACGGGAGAACAGGGTTTACTGAACCACACACCATTTCTATACAGAGGGTAACTGGATGAACTGACGTTGGACAAGCAGCTTTTCCTCATTTCCACAGAAACCGTACCTCTCAATACTTCTGCCCCCCAGAAGTCTCCCAATGTCTTTAAGGGAGTTACATTCCTATATATACACTTCCCACAGCTCGCAATAACGTGGGAGTGTGGGATTTACCCTTGACTTGGGCTGCTGAGAAATGCAATCTCTGCTGGAGGAACAGCTGACAAAGGAATCAGACTCATGGGATGGTTTGGGTTGAAGGGCCCTT
>NW_010244405.1:0-3996 GCF_000690775.1 Eurypyga helias | reverse complement strand
CAGCCTACCCCCCCGACCCCCCCCAGCCTGTCCCCATGGCAGAGGGGCTCCAGCCCTCGGAGCATCCAATATGCTTCCAGCGAGGAAAGACGTGGAACTTGACAAGAATCCAGGCCAGATGCCCAGCTCTCTTCTGCCCCATCTCTCACGAGCTACGCGTAGAGACTCCTGCCCTGTATGATGTTCCCGCAATAGAGGATGGGTGAATGCCCTGCCTCTTTCCTCCCCAGCCCCCTCTATAAAAATTAAGCCAGTATTTGTTCTCTCTACCACTCTACTGAATTTACCCTTTCACTCTTGCCCCAAAGTGATATTCTATCAACTTTATTTTATTAGAACAGGACTCAACATCCGTGTACAATTTCACCAAAGTGACAGTGTAATGTGCTCTGTGCCACTACTCCGCAAGTCACGGAAGTGCACGGTCTCCACGAGCACACTGGGAGCCTTTGCCAGCCTCCTGACATGGCAGAGGTTTTCCAGGCTTGCGTTTGGAAAGGACACATTTTCACTATGTAGTAACCTGGACCATTTAGTAGCAGCATTCCATCTCGGAACCTGAGAGGGAACAGCTCTCCTCCCCTGCTGCGTCACACCGTCTGACTGGAGCACCCAGGTTGGCGGGACAGCTACGAACACAGGAGCCTCGAGAGGGAACAAGCGGTAGGATTCTGCGTTACGACTGACCCAGACAACACCCTCTTTATCTGCTGAACATGGTCTTAAAAAAGGCGACCAGAAAGTTCATTCCAAACAGAACTACAAGTGAGGCACCACATTTCAGTGCTTGAACAACTACCTTTTTGTTTTCCTTTGACAGGAACTTCTTAACAACAAAAACCCTTCAGAGCAAGGAAAAGTAATGGAGAATTACCCTACACCTCCCCCAACAGCATTTTACTTACTGACTTGGATACAGTAAGAGAGGAGCGTACATCACCAATTCCAGAAAGCCTCTGGCATCGGGAGAACGGTGCAGCCAGTTAAAGAGAAGCAGCCGGGGAAAGCTCCTCCTGAGCTCTCGCCCCCAAATGCAAACACACGGCTAAAGCCAAAGATCAGGACCCCGGCTCTCCATGGACAATTCCTTCTTGTACTGCTGCCACAGTGCTAACCCAGCCTTCCGACAGTGATGAGCTGCCTACCGAGGGACTCCAGACTCCCCTCGGCTCAGCTGCAGGGTCACTACACACAAACAAAAGCCGACACCTAAACGTGCCCAAGCTAAGAAACCCAACAGTCAGAATTCCAACGCGTTCGACAGAAGACGCGTACGGCAGCACACCTCTTCAGGGACAAACCAAGCAACAGCCCAGTGCTACACCCAGCATGAACTCAATCGCGCTCACCCCTGAATTTAAAGCAAGCGCTCGCTCCACAGGTGAACAAGCAAGTCTCTCTGGCAGTTCTTCCAGTCTCACAGTAAGGAATCACTTCAAATGACATGGTTAGACCAGTGGTAGCACAAGCCAACAGCTGGATCCAACACCGCTGTAACAGAATAGTCTGGGGACAAGTTTTAGAAGCAGACAGTACCTGCTCAGTAACAGGGCTATCGGAGCACCCGGGTCTCCTCTCCCCTGCTATCCCGGGAACTACAAGTGCTTCACAGACAAGCTCAGTTAGGTCATCCAAACCGTGTGACTGTTGAAAACCTCCAGGCAGAGGCTTATTTAAATGGCTCCACGTGGGTTTGTTTTCCTTCGACTGTAGAGATTTCACTCTGAAAATTGTGACTTGGTCGTAGTCTTGGCCACGATTCCTTGATTAAGTCAGCATTCTCCTTCGGGATGAAGGATCACCCACAAACTCCTGTCTGCCTTCCTGTCCTTCGTGGGGCTTTAAGCAGAGAGCATCCTCCCACGAGCTGAGGTCCTCAACATTAATTAAAGCCAACACTGGCGAGTTAGATTTGATTTAAACTGACACTGGCATGAAGACAATTCAAATTCATTGTTCCTAATGAGAAGAAACAGCTGACATTCTCAAGAATGGTTCCCGTGACTCTGACTGGTCACTCGGACACACGACACATTGTGAAACGTCCAACCGGTCAGCGGAGCAGAGGTTACAGTCACAGGAACCTGCCATGACTTGTGAAATCCATGGGGCTTTATTTCTAAACCAAGGTTTAGCAGTCTCCCTCACCAGCCTGCACTAGCAAAGAGGACGCCAGTGAGAACAGGAGGATAAAGAGCAATCGTTAAACACGACCATTTTTACCGCCAGAAGCAACGCGACGCTTGAGGCGACCACAGTAGTTCAGCCGAGACGG
Organism: Eurypyga helias; assembly: GCF_000690775.1. Classification (NCBI taxonomy): domain Eukaryota; kingdom Metazoa; phylum Chordata; class Aves; order Eurypygiformes; family Eurypygidae; genus Eurypyga; species Eurypyga helias. Next base: position 1,721 of record NW_010244405.1, on the reverse strand, counting down.
CAAATTTGGCACATCCCCTGGAACACAGAGCAAGGTCAGAAAGGCCAGAATTACAGCTGCCCTTGCGAGCAGCACGCACGTACAGCGTGGCCTTCTCTGCCAGCCGCTCACAGGTGGATTGTTCTGGGCCCAAGAATTACTCAAAGGCGAGAGAAAAGCCTCACAACTCGGGAAATTCCGTGGCTCCTTTGCAGACTACACTCTCAACTGAAGGAGACCGCCTACAGCACACCTACATTTCTGTAATTAAAGACTCTACTCTAAACCACAACAAAGAAGTTAAAACTTGACTCTACACTCACCTTCAGCACTTTACACCCGATTTTCCAGTGTCTTCAGACAAACTTTTCCTTAAGTAACTCTCCTTTGGGAGTAGGGTTTTTTTTTTTTGCTTCCCACTCCGCATCCTACAACTCACAAACAAAAAACAAACTAAGCCTGGGGAGCTCAGAATTGAACACATCATACAAGGAATTGCCCGTGAAGATAAGGCAGTAGTAATATTGCTGTAGGTCCAACAGAAACAGTAAGTCCCCGATCACATGTTCAAGGAAGAAGAGAGCAAAACGTCCCTTCTCAGCTGAAGATAAGGATCCTAAATGAGCTCAATGCAAGAGCTAACAATACATGCCAGACACATCTACTTGCTGTGCTGGCCACAGAGCACAAGGCCTGGCCTACCTCTTAATACACCAACAACAGTGATTGACCGATTCTAAGGGTCATGAAACACAGTGTTTCATACACCAGTACACTGACTCCCAGACCAAAACAACCAACCTGAGTGGGAAACATTCCTCTGGATCCAGTCCCTGCAACCTGTCCAAAACCCCAGTTTCATACCTGCCAATATGAACAGCCTTGGGAGCACATTTAAGACAATGTCATGAAGAAATTACATGGCTGGGGACACAGATAAGGATAGTCAGAGCTTTCGGCAACTACCCACAAACCAAGCTCCACAGAATGCACATAAGTAGAAAATGTTCAGAAGTTTGCACCTCAGTCAACTCTAAACGTATTTCACAGCAGAAGACAACACAAAGCAACTCCTTGTCCACATGGTTAGACTCATGCTTCAACTTTCTCAAGAAAACAGCATCACATAGGTTTACAATACTTATAGCAATCACAGAAATCGTATGAACACACAGAAACCTTGTCCTGCCACAAACTCGGTGACAACAGTCCAAGTAGTGGGGTAGATTGGGCTGCACCTTCAAAAATCCCACAGAGGGTGAACAAAGTTACAGGTTTCCCATAATTTTCACACGTAACCCCAAAGAACCCGGTGCCTCCGGCTTTTTGTACGTGAGGTCACGTATCATTACTGACCCGAACCTCCAGCCACATCCTAGCCGCGGAACTGAGAAGTTACGCGCACAGGGGAAGCTCAGCTCTGACCAGACGCAGGAACCATCCCTCTCAACTCGTTCTCATATTTTTACGCGCAGTCTGGGCGGCAGCCAGCCAGACTCCACGCTACTCATTATCTTCCCAGCATAACCTGTATCTGGGCGCACCGACAGCCTTGGAGGAGCCGCACACCAGTGCCAGAGCAAGGCTTCAGCTCTCAGCAGCCTGGAAGCGATGCCCGGAGAGCGCTCTAGCGACCTCCCCTTCCCTTCCTACCCCCGCCGGGGCGCATCTCCGCGCAGACTGCGGTGCCAGCCCACGGAAACGCGAAGGGCCAGCGGCAGCCCGGCACGGCCCAGGGCGGC
>NW_010244404.1:0-241 GCF_000690775.1 Eurypyga helias | reverse complement strand
TGGACGCTCGTGTCAGCCCAAGAGTCATGCAACGGACACGTGTGTCAGCCCAGGGGTCATGCAAGGGACACGTGTGTCAGCCCAGGGAATATTGGACACGCGTGTCAGCTCAGGGACTGTGGGACACGCGTGTCAGCCCAGGGGTCATGCGAGGGACACGCGTGTCAGCCCGGGCAGAGCTGTGTCACATGCGTGTGGCAGCAGTCACGTGTGTTGGGGGGGGGGAGGTGCACGAGGGACC
>NW_010244403.1:0-35378 GCF_000690775.1 Eurypyga helias | reverse complement strand
GGAGAGGAGAGGACTTCAAATCAATGGGTACCCAATAAATTAGTTGGGGTAAGTTTTTCTGGCTGCATGGTGTCTCAAGGAAGTTACAGCACCTCCTCATTTTCCTACATGGCATCATCCAAAGGTTTACTTCACACACAGACACAGGCACTAAGAACAATTTTTCCTTCAAGGTTTTATTGTGGATTGGCTTTTTTTTTTTTGTTTTTTTTTTTTTTTTTTTGAAAGGATAATGCTATGAGCTGTGCACAATACAGGTCTAGGGGTCTGCTCAGCTTTCATGTCTCTACAGGCAAGTTCAGCAACACAACAGAGCTATACCTTCTCTGTGGCAGCAGTATTGTGGTACACCCTTAGACTGGCACAGACTGCCATCTCTCCTTTGCATTCAAGGACACAGTGATGATTCAGTTTGGGATTATCTTAAACTATGTAGAAAGCCATTATCCCAAGTTCCCGAGCTGGAAACCTTATGACTTTCTGTCCTTTCGCTTCCCTATTTATAAATCTCTCCCTTCTTTCCCTCAGCCCCCCATTCCTGCCTCTCCACCCTGACCTGCTTCTGTGCACTCCCAGAGGTGAAACCGAAGAGCCGCAGTTGTGACACTGCAGTTTGTGTGTCATACTGTAACTGGGTTTCCACATCCTCCTCACTCTGTTGTAAAAGCACTCGAAGAGGAAGAGGGGCAAATAATGAAATATAGGAAAGCAGGAAAAGAGGAAGCAGCCGAGAGACAGCAGCCCAACTGAAATGCTAAGAATTATGGAGAAGTGACAGAAAGGGAAGCACAGACCAGGAATTGTATTTAGTGGCTTAGCAGAATTTTTTCTTTTAAAACAAAGAAAAAAATATACAGGCTTAGCCCTTTCTGCCTCTGGAGCAATATTCTAGATTACTATTCCTCTCTGACTTTCTCCTGTATTCCCCTTCCCACCTACTTTGGGACAGTTAGTGAACTGCGCTGCTCTGTGTGCAACTGGGCTTCACCAAACCTGAGCCAACCATCACCCCCTTCCTTATCTTCACATCAACCAAGAGGAAGGCCTCCGCAAATGACTCTCAGAAAGAAAAGAGGGAAATCAAACATAAAGAAAAGGCCTCAAAATGCCTAGCCTCAGGGTAGAGAAGGCTCGATTAGGCAATGATCTTATTTGCTGGAGGACAGAGTGATGGAAGAGTACAGGAGGAAATTGGCTAAAGCAGAGTAGGGATTGCCTAACTGGGCAATCCTGCCCAGCTGCCAGCGTATGGAGCAGACAGCTTAGGAAGTCCTTCCACTGAGATCATGTACCGTTCTGTCCTGCTCGTTCAGAATGAAACTTGGCCGGAGCAGAAAGCATTTGAAATTCACATGAAGAATTTTCTCTTCTCCATTTGCAAGCAAAAGAGAGACAAAGCAGAACATGAACCCCTTTAAGAACAGAGAGGGACCCAGCTTTTTACACTTCTCAGGGACTTTTCAGCAAGAATTTGTCTGATAAAGACCTGTAGAAAGTAAAAACTTGAGAAATGACCCTCTGTAAATATCACAATGCTAATAGTTACGCATCCCTTTTGAGTCAAGCTCCAGTCTTTATCTTATCCAGTGGCTAACTGAACTTCATCGTTTCTCAGGAAAATAGTGGTTAAATCCCACATGTAAATGAAGACATGAGTGTTACACAAAGGTGTACTGTGGTATAACTATGTGTTCATTGCTGCATGAAAGCTACCCTGTTGGAAGAGCTTGTTGAAAACCATTTGTGGCTATTCCCCCACAAAGGAGGCTGTCAGGAGGTGATAAGATGTGGGCAATAGTGAGCCTGTACTTTCTTTGAAACACTCTTGCACGGAGAATATCAACAGGCTCAGCTATTTTTCCAACCATTTATCTGTGAATTAGGAAGTAACTTCTGGGCCATGCGATCAGTGTTTAGTTCTTCAGCTAAAGTTAATATATTTTGGCAGGTGTGGGACAAGGGAGAGATGACTCTACCTGCGTAGGAAGGAGTTACCAGTTTCCTCTTGCCAGCGCGAACAGTCCCTCAGAGGTTGCAGCTGTTGGAGACCTGCACTGCACGTCTGATCCCACAGCTCTGACTGCTGATTTATCTATCTTTCTCTTCCCTACAGACAGAACACCGATACCTCTAGTTCACAGTGGCACAGTTTATACACTGCATTATTTTTCTAGGGGTGGCAGGGTGACCAAGCTGTGTAATACCCATGTACACACATGTGAAAAGGACTATGACCACCGTAATGGTTCTGCCCAGCTTGTCATGTCCCATGTATTACAAAGAAGGGCTGGTGTATATATTGGGTTTGAGGGGCATGACCTGCCGCCTTCTGGCTTTACTAGCTCTGGTCTGACTTTAACTTCAGTGGAGCCCTTCTTGATTCACTTCAGCATTTCCAAAGACCAAATCCAGTCATGCAGCTGTTCAAGAAACAATGCTATGTCAAGTCAAATGAGTATTGTAAGAGAGAACTTAGCTATGGATGTTCTCCACAGGAAACGGACACAATTTCTCTATTTGATTTTGGATGAGAAATGTCAAGCAAAAGAGGCAGAAATATGATCATCTTCCCATCAAGCCAGTCATAATTTTACTTACTGTTACACCAGGACAGCTGGAAACAGCTAAGCATTGGCCTCTACTGCAATCCTAGCCATAAGGAAAGGCCTGAGTAGTTTGCTTCGTTAAGGAGCAATACCACAAGGGGATTTTTCTGCTGATGTAAACTTGGAAAAAAGAGAACACTAAATAACAATAGAAATGAGGAATACTTGGTCCAGAACTATTCTCAGTTTCTCACCAATTATAAATTGTACTTATCTTTTAATAATTCTCTTTCTCACAAACAGTAGCCTTCTGCTTCAGCCTATACAGAATTCGATAACAGACAAACTTTCATGGCCTCAAAGAGGGACAGAGCACTAGATGCAGACTGAGGAAATCTAGGTTCAATTCCTAGCCTGGCCACAAGCTTCCTGTGTGGCCATGGGAAAGGCACTTAATCCATCATGTGCCCTTACTTCCCTATCTGCACATTTTTCAATTCTTTTTTAATGGTGATAAGTCTTTTTTTTTTTTTTTTTTTTTTTTTTTAATGGGGAATCTCAAAAGCTATGCGGCTGTCTACAGTGATTCCTACATCTGGGTACGTCTTTCTCAGGTGTCCTAACACATGAGGCTGAAATGCACTGGCCACCCTCTTGTCAAGTGTCTCAGAGTAGGTGACCAGGGGCCAATGTGGCAGGCAACAGTTGTAGCTCGAGAGGCTATGTTGCTTAGGTATTTGTGAAAATGCTACACATAATATGTGATGTGCCCTACAGAATTATACAAAGGTAGAATTATTGTCCAGCCTTATAAACCTTCTTACACCCATAAAATACTGGGTATCAAGTGCTTGGCGTCCTCAGGCAGCTCTCCCTTATCTGGAAGTGCTCAAGGTCAAAAAGCAGGCTTTTTCTTCCCCAGACTAATGATGCAGAAGCATTATAATTTTTCTCAGTTGGCCTTTTCTCATGCTCCCACTCTGTTCCAAGAAAGATGTAAAAATACCAAAGGCAACTACCTCGAAAAAAAAGAAAAAAAGCTAAGCTGTTTATAATATCCAAACCAATTTTCAATTTCCCGCCACACTGCCGCCAGCATGGCAGAAGCTATCAGTGGTCTGAGAAAGGAAATGAGAAAAGGGCTCAGCCTGTACCTTTTTATGTAGGAAATGACTAAATACTGAAAACTGTGTCATCTCCAGTTCAGCTCTGTAGTGCTTCTCATACACGTTCAGTTATGAGGTGTGAATTCTCACTCCAAAACCAAATTGCTTGAGTTATTTGGGGTTTTTTTGTAATGCAAAAATCTTCAGAAACATCTCAGCAAAAAGAAACGCCTAGACAAGAGTAAGGATTTGACTCCCTGAAATTTGAGTTTATATCCCAACCTTATCCTCAGCTGCCCATCCTCCCAGGACAAGCCTCACTCACTGCCCTGTCATGCTGGCACTAGGCTGTAATTCCACTCATCACAGTGGTCGTGCACAGGCACGACCTGGGACTCCGGCCTCTACCCAATCAGGCACAGAGGTGGAAATCAGTCCTTCCCTTCTTCCAAAAGTCCAAGTGATACAGTGAATTGCTTCCCTGTAGATCTAGACTAATTAGAAGTCAGAAAACTAATGGTTTCCTGATTCCCAAAATGATCTAATCAATCACTGCCAATACTTACTTTATTCCCTTATGCACCATCACCAAAACCTTCATTTATTTATGTTTACCTCTTTGACATTTCTCAATCTCACCTTCCAATCTAAAGAGACACATTCTTAAGACAAAGTTGAGTGCTTTGAACCAAACCACTCCCACTGGACCCTGGAAGAACACACAAGACTATTTTGCGGCAGCTATTTCAAAAACAAATTTTCTCTCTGATCTCCACAATACTATTTATGGTTTAGATTCCACAGCACAATTGATTACATCTCATTGTGCCCTACCTCACACTTATCTTGGCTAGGAATTGTAAGGCCTAATTAATCAATCATGTATATATAGCCTTAATTAGCTTGTAAGCTCTTTGGGATGTGCTGTTGGTGTTTGGGCAGTCTAGAGCAACAGAGCTCTGTTCCTTTTCCAGGAACCCTGTGCCACAACACAAATTCATACATTAAGAACAACAAAACAGTGGGAGAGAAATGGCAGCAGAAACACCCAAAGCTTAATTCAATCTTCTTGCCAGTCTTTCTTAAACAGTTAGAGCAAATATGGACAGACAACAGGCAATTATACACAACTAGACCAAGATCTGTGCTGTGAAAACTGGCACCAGGCATTCAGAGTGATCAAAACTTGGCCTCCCACAAAGGCTGATGATATGTTCAGACCATCAGCATTGGCATTTCTTCCCCTCTCAGCATTTATGAATAATAAGTAATATATATTTGAAAGTGTCTACCAGGCAAAGTGTCTGTCAAACCTCCTCTCTGCTCCTACTTGAATGTCCTGGACAGTGTAAGTGCCTATTGGAGGAAACCTTTTGTCACTTTTTAAGGCATTTGGCCAGTTTATGTTTAAAGTGCTTTCCAAATATTGGAAGGAACAGACATTGCATTGCATTTTTACCAAACACGAAGGATCCTAAGCATAGGAACACCCAAATGTGTGTCCTAATATGCTATTACACATTAGGAAACCTTATTCTTTCCCATGAACTACCAAGTTACAACTCCGTGTTGCTACCAAGCCAGAGAGGGTGCATCAGTACTACTCAATCCAGGATTCATAACGCACCTGCATTTCATACTAACCCGCAGACTGTCTAGCTGGAGTGAGGCAAATGGAAAGTGTGAAAAATCTTCCACGTTAAAATGCAAAGCAGCTCTACAGAATTTGCTATTTCTTATCAGCCAAGGTAATCTTTGATACCTGTGCCATGGCTGTGTTACACTCTGTGAGGTCAGGAAAGGAAATGAAGTCCTGCTAACTCCAACACCTAGGAACACATATGTCTGGAAATACGGCTTGGGCTATGGGTTATAAAGGCTGAACCAGGTCACGGCCAGACAAGTTTGTCAGAGGCTGCAGCAAGCGTGCAGATTTAATCTTCAGAAAAATCAACCCTTACCTGGGAAACTGGTCAGCAACCAGAGACAAAAATATGGGACTGGTGAAAGATGCTTTGTTCATTTGGGGCAGAGCTCCAAAGGAGCAAGGAAAGTTGCTTCTATCTTGTCCAACACAAAAAGGCAAAATCTGCTGGCTGAATATTTCTGAGCATGTAAGGCACTCAAATCCCAGTGATCCCAGTTTCCTAATGGCAGGCCCTTGGACTCTGGAAAACTATCAGACATCAGGATTGTCACTTGCACCAGAGCAGTGCCAAGAGCCTTCCTTTCCACCAGGACAAATGAAACAAAGCTCGTCCACAGCTTCAAACTCCTTTACCTCAAAGGCACCATGGAGTCAGTCCCAAGGAAGCTGATGTGAGCACGGGCTCATGCTTTTGAGGCAACACGCTTCTCAAGTGTTCGCAGAGAGAACGTTGAAAGTTTCATTTTCTGTTGTCATCCTTTTTATCAAATGAATGTGCAGCAGCTGTTAGTAGGGCAGGACCGTGGCCTGCTGCGGCAAACCTTCCCAGTAAGTCTTGTAAAATCTGTTTCTGCTGATGAAAACGTGCTATTTGCTAGAGCTCCCCATTGCTATCTGATGAACTCCCATCCTATGCCTGAATGTGAAAAACACAACCCGCAGCCCAGAATGTGTGGATCACTGTGTTCTCAGGAAGTATGCAACTAATACAGCTATTTGTGCTCTGTCCCACTGAAGGCAAAAAAGAGGGGTGAAAAAACCCACTATTGCACAGCAAACACCAGTTCTCACACAGGAAGGCTGTGGACTGCATTTTGCTCAAGTAGCCTGGCCTTTGTGAGGGGCTCTATTTTGGACTCAGCTGTAGCTCCCCGAGGTGTGCGTAAGGAGATTCCCTGAATATCACTGTTGCTTTCTGGGATGGGAGGGCAGAAAGGTCCATCGCTACATCTGTTACACTGGTTCTTTTAATTGTGCTTTTGTATTCGTTAGCTCAGTTAGCTACTGAAACATCTCTAAGACAGTTATCGTTAGGGATGCATCAGCTTTGGTGGAAAGCTGTTGCTCAAATGACAGATACAAGTTATTATATCTGCATTTTCCATTAGAGTATTGCAATATATCAGCCATCTATCCCTCTGCTGTGAGGACCGTATGTCCCCCAAAGCTTCACTGTGCAATCCTGCATTTGGTATAGGAATGTAAAAGAAGCTTCTGGAAAATCCATTTCATCAACGTATCCCTCACTCTGCATTACAGACTTCACCAGAATAATACTGTAAGAAACTGAACGAATAAAACATCCAAACGTGGGAAGGAACAGCACTTACAAACTGTGGGGGAGGATCCCAGGAGCCTGTGTACCCCTCCACTGCTGAGCCAGCAGCAGCAGGCAGGAGAGCCTCTCCAGGGCATTGCCTCAGGTGAGGACTGAGAGGGGTGTGTGTCTCTCCCCTTTCCCTAGCTCCCCCCACCTTCGTGAACTCCTTGGTGGTCCTTCTAGTACCATGACCCTGTCTGTCTTTGCAGACGCCTTGGTCCGGCAGCTCTACAGAGACTGCAAAAGCCACAATGGGTAAAAGTGTGTCTTCCTCAGCTGCTGCCCACTTCCCAAATGGAATTTACACTTAGGTTTCTTATAGGGATACAGACAAAGTAGCAGGAACTAACCTTTTCCTCTTTTAGGTTTGAAAAAAAAATTTGACATGCATTTATTTTGCAATGTATGCTTGATGGGTCTTTTCATTCTTTTTAAGAGGGGAAGAAAAGCTGAGCTCTCAAGATAAATGCTCTTTTGCATATGTGTGCTGCTTTTTAGCTTTTTTACACAGACACACACATAGGAATTTGATTTTGCAGGCATATAATTTTATGTGTACTGACAGACATACCTCTGTATGCACATGTGTGTATAGGTGTGCATTTACACATGTAAAAGAGAATATGGAATTAATGACTCCTGTTGACTGGGAAACACATTGCCATTTCAAACTTCAAAGGGAGTATTAAAGAGAAGAAATTAATTACAAAAAGTTTTAGAAAGGAAAAATATTTTTTGTTTTCTTAATACCAAAGGCTAAATCACGCATTGTATAAATTGGTCTCTTTCATGGCACACAGGAAAGAGCTTATTAGCAATGGCTACACTGTATAGCAAATGTACAAACTCATTAATGTGTAATTACAGAATAAACAATATCAGACTTCTCTAGTCTGTTTTGCAAGGAGAAAAAAATTCTGCTTAACACCACAACAAGCCCATGATAGGATACCAATTTTACTAGGATCTACTAGCAATGTGGTGGTAAGATAAAACAAATGTGCTGCTACACCGGAGGTAATGCCTTATAACCATTACTCTTTCCTTGCCTTTTACATGTGCTGGGCTTCAAAACCACTGAAGCCTTTTGCTAGCATAATTACAATTTCTCATTTTTATTTCTACTTGCTATTATGTGGACAAATGGGCAGGAAGCTCAACCCGTCCCCAGAAAAGCCTAGTTCCCATTTGACTTCTAGATAAATTGTTGTAGGTCCACACCTGCAGCAAACAAAGTCCCAGCGACCACGCTGGCCATCAGGGCTCCCCCACCACCCCTCCAGTGTCTAGCGACTGGAGGCACCAGTTACAAACTGATTTGGATTCTGGGCCGAAAAAGGATAAAACCCAGTTTGGAAAGGACGGTGCCATGTCAGTGCAGAAGGGATGGTCTCACCTCTTCGCTCATGGCTTCAGTCTGGGGAAACCAGAAGGGGTGCTGAGGAGGGACAGAGACTTTCACAGCCTGGATTGTGAATACAGCCAGCTGGGGTTGGGATTGTGGACAATTTGACACTTCCCTTGGCTACGCAGATGTTTCTTTCCCTTTGCAAATCTGGGCACAAAACCCAAGCAGTGGGTCTCAGTCCACCCCACAATAAGGCAAGTAAATATAACATGGTGAATTCTATATGTGCATGTGTTGTTCTCCCCTGGAAATATATTTTCGTATGGAAAGACTCAGAGAGATCTCTCCAAAACCTAGGTGCAGCATGAGGGGTGCAGAAACGGCAGTGTTCCCTAGCTGGCAGTCACCATTTTGACGCTAATGAAACCATCTCGCTTCAACACCAACCACTGCCACCACTTCCGAGCATTGCAACACATATTCACAGCAGGAAAAAAACAGGCTCAATAACTCAGTCCACATAATGCTGAGGTGCACAGCATTGTGAATGGGCAGCGACTGATCTCCCTCCCAGAAAAAGCCTAGAGTGTTGTTAAAAATCACAGTGCAGAGCTCTTAGCTTAGACAAAAACCACCAAAGATTTGGGAAGTTCAAATCTATAGCGGGGATACTGGCTGATCACTGCTTCTTACAAATACAGGATGCTTTTAAATGATGAAATTTGGAGAATGAATATTTCCTCTTCTATTAATTGCAACACAAGCTGAAAGTGTCTCCAACTTTAGTTAAAACCCACCTTTCCATTGCATTAAACATTTCTGTTACGTTACTTAATCAGCAGGGAGGGCAAAATCATGTGCAGATGCTCTCTGTTGTATGAAGGAATTAGCAATTCCTTTCAAAGCTGTCTTTTTTTTTTTTTTTTTAAAGGAGGGGTCAGGGAGCAGGTAAGTTTTTAAGTCCTTCCATAAAATAATCTAGAAGTTACTGAAAACTCTGTTAAAAGCCACTTCCTCAGAAGTAACATTTCCAGGGTAAAAAAACCTGGCTTATGTGAAAGTTCTCCTTCAGTCTCTTCTTTTTTTTTTTTTTTTCTTCTTTAAACTATGTGTTCTCTTTAAAATATGTGGCTTGGAAGAGTGGAAGTCAATTCATCCTGTCACATTTCTCCATTTTTGCTACATTTGTTACACTTCTTAAACAAGATAATTTTGGACCGTCTTTGAGAAGGAGAAAAAGGGAAAATGGAAGGTGAAAACCAAAGAGCAAAACATGGACCTTAACTTTTCTTTTTGGGTCAGCCCTGTTTTAGTTGGAAATTGAAAGTGATTTTGTGTTTGCTCTGCATTTACTAATTCTCTGCAAACCTTCAATGGGGTTCTTAATCCCATTTTTAGGCATTGATTTTGGCATGTTCAGGTTGAAATCTTATTTACACTGAAACATTAGGAGTTATTCACTTCCAAAAATCCCAGTTGGTATCTGTGGTGTTACTATGGCTGATGATGGAACAATAGCTTAGATACCTTCTTGGGATCTCTTCTTATGCCTATAACAAAGACACCCAAAGGCTTCTGGGAAATATGTCCCTAAACTGCAGTGGATACAAGAACTAAGCAGTATCCCTAACTTAACAATGTGTGAAAACTAAAGAAAGAGGAGCATGCCCAGATGGGTTACTTTACTAGGAATGGCGCTCCCCGCATGTGCATGCTAGCTGCTCCACCTCACAAGTTAACAGCTTGTTTTGGTCACGCTTCTTCACCATAAATGTCAGGGTGAGGGTGAGCCTGCACTGGCTGCTCTGACGTACCTACTTACTACACGTGGGGCAGAGCTTTTTCCAGAGAGACAATCTTCTGAGGCTTCACAAAACCTCAGTGGGAAAGGTTCAGGGACAAATCTCTGTCCTGCAACAAGTGGTGTTTGCTCCTGGTTTTAGGACTACAGCTCCAAAACGCAGCTCTGTCTATCCCCCACTCTTCACCAAAAAGGACTTGTTCTTCACCAGGGAAACCTGTGGTGGCACAGCCATGCTGTAAAACCTTCCCTGCAAATCTCTGATGCAGGGATGCAGCCACAGTGACACTGTGTTTGCACATTTTGCTGTGGGACAGAGCCTGGGGAGAACATCAATGCAGGTCCTCTGTACCCAGAAACTGTCTCTTCCCAGGGAGGCACCATAGCAGAAGCTGAAATTACAGAAATGTGAGGAGAGGCTGAACAAAAACCAAAACAGCAGCTTGGTCTGAAGAGGCACTGCTGTAGAGGCAGGTGGTCCCTATACTGTGTGTCAGTCCTGCTGTTAAGCTTTTCCCTCAGGAAAAGCTCCTGAAGAGCATTTGGGTTGAACGAGAACTTGCTCTAGGGAAAAAGGAAGCTTACAACAAAGAGCAAGCAAGAAATAAGACGAATATAAGAGGTCCATCCAGCCTTTTGAAGCAGAGTCATTCCCTTAAAATAACTTGAGGTTTAGCAAGCTGCAGTTATAGAGGTCCTCCACAGCTTAAAATATGCCCCCCTTCCAGCCAGAGCCCTGTGCTTCTGCAGCCACGGCTGAGATCCTGCTAGATAATTTTAAACTCCTGAGCAAGAATGGGGCTTATCTCTGAGGCACATCTCTTCTGCTCAGATAAAGACAACTTCCTCTAACTGCAGATTAGATCAGCAGGCTCAGTATCCGTACCTAAAAGCCACACAGCTAAACACACTGCATCTCTCCAGTTCAAACAACGCTCGCCGCCTCCTCAACGCTGAAGAAACAAAACTTGCACAGCTCCCAAGCTTTCCATGGCTTTTGCACGGATGGTCCCCTCTGAAAACACAGCAGCATCCAGCAGGCACTCATGAAACTGGCCATAGCTCCACAAGCTCAACAGCTTTGGAGAAACAAGGGAAAAAACCTGTAGCTTCACCACCCACTGCAACATCACGTTGGCACACAATGGCAACAGAAACCATACTTCTACAAAACGGGCCCGGAGTGAAAAAATTCCTTGCAAAACTAAATAGAAATCACTGGGAAAAGTACAAGTCCCTTTTATGATCCATTCTTTTCTCAAGGATTTGATTTTTATCATGCGCTCTAGTTGCATCAGAGGGCAAATTTTCACGTGCCTGCTGACGCAGTGGCTCTTCCCTGGCTTTGCAAGGCTGAGGTGGCCGTGCAAAGCCAGCGCAGCCTGCGCAGGGGCTGTGGGCAGCTCTCCTTTCCAGACTGGCTCACCCTCCCTTCGAGAAACTACTCCCAAGTTTGTTTTGAAAATGTTCACCCCCTATTACTTGCAGCGAGAATTTATAAATTTAATGAAGGAATTTGCCTTCACTAAGAGGGCTGTTTTCCACTGGCCCTGGGAAAATTTGTGCACGTTTTGCTAAGTCCTAAATCATTACCTTGAGCAGAGCTGCTCTCAGGCAGCTGATTCCTCAGCTTCCCAATGGCCCCATATACCTGAGTCTTCTTTACTGAAACTTCTTCACAGAAAGAGTGGTCAGGCACTTGACCCGGCTGCCCAGGGAAGTGGTGGATTCACTATCCCTGTATCCCTGGAGGTGTTCAAGGAACGTGTAGACATGTCGCTTGAGGACACGGTCTAGTGGGTATGGTAGTGTTGGGTTGGTGGTTGGACTAGATGGTCTTATAGGTCTTTTCCAACCTTAGTGATTCTGTCTTCTGCACCTCACTCAAGTATTCCCCTTAAAAGCAGGTAAGTAATACTGGCGGAGTCTCAGAGCATGCAATACTGGGGACTGGTACTTTAGGACTAGAAGTATGGGCTTTGGACCAAACAAGAGGGGAGATTCCCGACTTCCCTATTTTTAAAAGTTCCTAAAATATTTTAGTTACAGTTTTTCAATTCCTTCAGAAGACTCCTCAGTTGGACTTTCAAGCCCTGTTTTATTATGGAGGGTTAAAGACAATTCTTAAAACTCCCCAAAGCATCTTGAATCAAATTCTCTCTCTGCTCTCAGAGCCAGTAGGGCTACACCAGGTAGCATCAGCGATTATTTACAAAAGCTCATCAGCTCTTACACAATTTCAAACCTTTGAGCAGCAGAGATGTCCACCTGAGACCCGAGCAAGTAAAACACATTACACAGCCCTCCAGGTTACTTTAGCTCTCTGAACTATATGTGTCCCCATGCATACGTGCATTTTGTTAGTCACACACAACACACTGCCTTCATCGTCACTGAACTGTGGAGGAAGACGCAAAGATGTTCGGCTCTGGCAGTCTTTTTCCTCAGCCCCTTTCCCTGCCCTACTGAAGTGCTGGGGAGCAGTGAACTGGACCTGTCTCAAGCAACCGGACCGATTTTGCAAGCTGGGGTGGGGCACTTCCCCTTTTGGCTTTTCTCCCTCCTCCCCTCCGACTGCAGCCTTTCCACACTTTTACCCTGCCTCCACCCAGCTATGTGCGAGTTGCAGCAGATTTGTGTAATGGCAAGCTGCTGTGGTTGGCCTGGTGGCCCCTCAGCAATGCTCCTGTCTGTGCTGGCTAATGGTTGAGCTCCTTTTAAGGAAATAAAGCACTGAAGCAGCTCAGAGTGAGGACACCAGCCCGCACCAGTAACTACCTACCCGTGCAGGCTACCACCTGCGAATGGCCATGGCTGGGAGGGGAGACCCCAGTATGCCAAGGCAATGCCAGGTTCCTAGCAATGCCACGCACCGAGGCTCTGCAGCTACACAGGCTTCTGCTTCAACAACTGGGTTGTGGGAGGGAGGTAACATCAGTCACTTGACATTTCCCACCGAAGGAAAAAAATGTCAAGCAGCTCCATCCTTTTAATGTTTCTTCTCATACTAGTGTCCTTTATTTTAAACAAATAGAGAGTTTCTAGATTTATATAAATCTCACCTGTCTTCTATTGATGTCTAGGACCACCTGGACTTGTTACTTTGGGCATCTTCTATCAGTTGTCCAAGAGTTTCAACCCAATTCACAAATTCTTCCTCTCAGAAAGAGGAGTGTCTGTACACACTATATATTCCAGATCCAGACTGTGATCTGTGACTATGGGGGTTATCACTTTTTTTTTTTTTTTTTTTCCCAGTGAGAAGTCCTTGACTTCTGTTTCGGAAGTCTAAATGGTCACCTTCAGCATCAGACATCTGCCTGTGCAGAAATGGTGAGCCCACAGCCACTTCCTGAGGCCAGTAACACTGGGAGATGGCTCTTTTTTTTTTAACCCATTGATGGCCAGCTACAGTATGGGCGGTTATGGGTAAAGGAAGGTACTGCTTGCCTTTCTAGGCAAATGACATTTTCTGCATAAAGTAGAGTCTGACCTACAGCTCAATGAATCATTAGCTTCCACACATGGCTTGAATTAGGATATGGTCCCAGGGCAGAAACAGCCCTAAATTGCAACCGTCTCCCACATACAGGATGTTCAGTATTGGTTATCCACAAAAGGTGCACACAATATTTAAGCTGAAACTTGAATGGAGACAGTAAGAATCAGTAGAAGATATTTCAAATCAGCTCCTGTGTTATAGGTTAGCATGGGAAGTAGGGCTGCCCACCCAAAATAGGCTGCAAAGCACTAATACTTAATGGAATGGAATTTCAGTGGGACGTGTATTTCTGAGTAACTTAGATCAAAGTTTCAAAAGGATATTTAGGAGAGATAATAAAACACAGTCTCTAGTGCCTTAAAGAGCTGTGAAAATCTAGCTCTTTGCTGGGCTGAAAATATTCCCTCTGTGTTCTAGAGAAACTAAATGTAGAGCAGGTGGGGGAGCAGAATAAATAAATAAAATAATAAAAAAGTTATAGGTGCTAGATCACCCTGAGGAGGAAATTTGGGGTGGAGAAGAGGAAGGAAGGAAGAAGGTCTAGTGGACAGAGCAGCAGCTGCTCAACACATCCTGGCATTCTGGGAGTTACAAAATTAAGAACATAGCAAGACTGTCAAGGAAATTAAGAGACATAGCAATGACTAGAACACGTCTTTTAATATGTTTCTGCTTTGCTGTGCCACTTGGGGTTATTACTAGAAACTGTTAATGACTTTACTTCCACAAATGACCTTTTCACACCTACTTATTATTTTTGCAACACTCAGAAGCAACCCAGGTCTTGGGTGCCTCCATCTGGGGCCACAAGTCAAAGCATTAATTTCATGATCCTCTCTGGGCCTCTCTTGTGAAATCTGTATCCTCTCTAGAAATTTTAAGTGAGACACTTGAAATATGAAGGCACCCAATAAGATCTGGCAAGTGAATTGAGTACTTTAACTTCTGAAGTCTACTACACCTTCATTCTCAGAGCAGGAGAAATGTTTCAAATGATTCTATCAGGTCTATAGCACCACATTCGAGTCTCAGTCTAGGTTTGGAAGAAACAAGAAAGGACATTTTGAAAACATGGGGAGGAGCTAGAGCCTATCTTTCTTTTCTAAAAATAACTTACTTCCCCTAATCTTTGACCTTTATAATGCTAAATTGATGAAAAAGGTAATTAAACTTGTGACTCCAGGGTGAAAAGTTTCATGAAGTGTTACTGAAAATCTGAGCAAGAAAATGGTCATTTGAACATTGCTATCTCACAGGCTGATTAAAATTAACCACGGATTTCTCACCTAATTTTAATAAGATGAGGTAAATACTTACTCTTCTCATTTAGCAAACCTGAAATTTCCATTGTTACCTCTCTAACGCTACATGTGCAAAAAAAGTCCTCCAGAGCTTAGTAGCCCTCTTCCATAAATGTCCGACTTAAATTACCTTTCCTCAGTTCATGCCATATGGCAGCTGATCTCTCAGGGCATTACAGATTAAGTGGAACGCACTGTAAATCATGCTGAAATACAGAAAAGTGCGTAGGGGATTAGCTTTCGACTAAGGAAGCAGATGGAACATTTGGAAAGTCATGTAGAGAAGAACTGTTGCCTGGTCGTATCTGCTCACGTGTGTTGCCTCTCAGTTGTCACAGGCCACAGTCTATCTCCCAGCCAGGAGACCTATATCGTATTGGTGGGTCTTTGCAATACTCTCCCGCCTATCTATCATTCTTCAAACTACTTTTTCAGTTCATCCTGTTCTACCTAATTTTGGTGACAAACAGAGGTGAGAAACAGGTCTTAAGACATGACAACATGGCACTGAACACCAAGCCTGTCTACACTGCCGTGACACTGCCTTACACAGAAAGACCGTCCCCTGCCTCTCTAATACATCTATGGAAACATATGGGCCAAACACCACTCCTAAGTCATCGGTTTACCCCTAACACATTTTCTTGTGATGATGACCCAGAATGTGCATTGCAATCCTTTGACTCCTGATATGTTTGGGGCATGTGTTCAGACCCTTGTTGTAAAAAAGGAGAATTAATTTTTTTCAGTGTATGGTTTTCAGAAGGTTAGTTTAGGGATAGAAAAAGGAGACGTAGAAGAAAAGAAGTAGAAAAGTGTGTGCAGCTTTACAGAAAAGACAAACATTGCAAGCCCTAGAGTTGATACCTACAGTTAAGTTCATTCATAAAACAGACTACTGTGAATTGTCTTTTGACTATGATAGATATCTCCCTACAAGATCTGACCCTTCAAATCCAAAGAGCTATGGGTAGAGTCAGTGGCTGTAGAAATAATGTTGAAGTCAGGACATGGAAAAATGTAATTTATAGCTGAGTGCAAAAAGTAAAACTAACGGGAACAACTGATGGAACTTATCATATTTAGGACACCAAAGATAACATTTTCTCCTTCTTTTACTACAGTAACTTCTGTCTTTATATTGACATATTATTGAATTTTGGGAGAATCATTACAATATCAGCAAATATTAAATTCATGTTTGCTGGTTCTGTGATAATTGTGAGGTCAAGTAAATTCAATGTAATCAAACCTGTTTGTTTATTTGGGTTTGAACAAGGGATTTTTTTCATTATTATTATTTTTTAAATCAACACTTAAATGTTTTGTAAGGTTTTATTACTGTGGGGGAAAGGAGGCCTAACTCATTTTACTGAGTTGACACATAAGCAGTAAAGGTAAGATTTTGTCCAAAAAGCTTTGGACTGAGAAACAAGCACCAGGTAAGTGATCAGATTATTAAAAAGCATTTTTAAAATATAATTTGTTCATTAGGTATTTCAAAATGCACGTAGGAGCTGAACTTTACGCTCACATTTTGGTAAGAGGGATCAAGTGGCAAATAAAGTGAAGATGCATAAGATGCTGCATTGTCTACTGGAGTGCTAATGTTTGAGATTAGGGTCTATTCCTAAAGCTGACACCATCCTGCTGTACTACCCTCACTTATTTATTTTGCGTTCTGTGCCTCCCTTTCCAGCTACACTCCTTTATTGGACTTCCTTAGACAATAAACATGTAAAGGCACTCTCAACCTTTCTGTAAACAGTCTTGCACCCTGATCCTCATTCTTACAATAGGAATTTGAACATTATGAGAAATACTTTTATTTGCGGATAAACAAACATATTTTGATAGTCACTCCTCCACTGAAACTTTTTTATCACATACGGCATTAATCACAGCATTCTGGGAGTCATTGTGCTTTTTTTTTGGTGGTTTTTTTTTGGTGGGGGGAGGGGGTGTTGTCGTAAACAAGTAATGTGCTCAAGCAATATCATCTAGTCTTTTTTGATGGACTACATGTGAGCTGACGCATGCAGTAGTCAGCAGTATTGCTAGTCCCTGTTGTGGAGTCTGGGATCCCTAAGAAGAATCAGCATTTCACAAAATCATCTCTGGACAATTATTTATTTTAATCCAACAGACTTTATAAATTGTGGACTTCTACCTAGAAGAACAAAATTCAAGTGTTTTCTCTAAAGTTCTCCCAGTTAAAAATAAGAAGGGATAAACGAAGATCAGATATTGAAATCTGAAAGATATGAATGCTGGCATTTCTGGAGAAATCTGAATAGCAGATAACATTCAAGGTAGCATTCAAATTAATGATAAAAATAATAAGAAAAATATCTGAAAATTTACTTAATTTTTATCAAATCTGATTTCAGATAATCTTGACCTGGAACCATGTATTTAATTCCATTTCCTACACAGAAGGAAAGCCATCTTTCCTGGGGAGAATTTAACATAATCAGTCACCCTTTAGAAATAAGATAAATAGTAGGATCTTTATAACTTCTCTGTAGATGAAAAGGCTTGCTGTCCTTAAATACTTTTCCCAAAGAGAAGGTTGCACAGAAATCACTAATCACCTGAGTAATCCTGTGCTGAACAAGATGAAAAGGCACAGGACCTACTTGTATACCAGCTTACTCAACAGTAACATGATTGGCATATTATATGACATACTACTATTTCTTATCATAGTGAACTTCGTCATCTTACCCAAGACTCTCTCATTCTTAGCACTCTGTTGTCCTCCAGTACTAGTTGAAAGGTCTTCTGGTACAGGCATAGGTTCATCTGCATCATCTGGGACATCACTAATTGGAGGACTTTCCTTTCCTAGTAGTGAAGAAAGTAGCATCCGTTAGTCATCAGCGTAGCCTCATTTTCAAATAATACCATAACAGGAACCAAAAACCAAATAAAAATCTAACAAAAATTCTAAACACTACTAGAAGCATGACATTCTTAGGACCAAAACCTGCTGTCCTGCTGAGGAAGCTTCTTTTCAGTACAAGGAAGCTGACATAAACTGGCCAAAGGGATATTCCATACCACATGACGTCATGGTCAGTATATAAACTAGGGGGAAAGCTGGCCAGGGGCCATGGCTCTGGAACCAGCTGGGCATCAGTCAGCAATTGCACTGTTCATCACTCACTTTGCATATTCTTTTATGATTATTATTTTCCCTTCTTTTTCTGTCTTATTAAATTCTTTTATCTCAACCCACAAATCGTCCTTTTTATTTTTTTCCCTTCAGTTCGCTCCCCCATCCCACCGGGAGGAGGGAATGAGTGAAGAAGGGCTGTGTGGTGTTTAGCTGCCTGCTGGGTTAAACCACAACAGTCAGAACCTGCTCTCTTGGCACTACATTTAGGTTAAGGAAATATGATAAAACTGCATCTTCCAGGGTTCAAATTGTGCTCCCAGTTACAACAACGGATGCTGATGCTTTGACTTGGTCTAGATTAAGAAGAACACTCACGCTAAAAACCTGAAGGCTTTTTTGGCTGCAAACCAATATAAACACATAATGTTGCACCTATGAGGTAACAGATAGCATTATCTTAGTGTGTAATTAGGCATCCTACAATAAGTAGGCTAAGTAGGATGCTTTGAAGGTAAGTCAAAGCAGTCTTTTGGAATAGGAACCTGGTAGTAGATCAGTACTTTTGCAGCTTATGGTGAACTGTTTGTTTCACTAAACAGATATCAATCTTCTTGTTAAATTAATAGCTGTTTGCCCAGGTGGCATGAATCAGACTGGCCTCATGGACTTGGTAGGGCAGAAGCTGATCTGGTACACTTCCCTCTTTGCAGATGACTGCAGTTAAGAAAACCTAGTAAATTTGGCTTTAATGACTCATTTAATATAATTTGATTTCTTCCTGTTACACATGATCGAGAAATCCCTGCATGCAAAAAGGCAGGGTAAAAATAGTGGATTTAAAATAGATGTGTTTGTTGAGCTCTGCGTCTTGGATTCTAGAGCACGATATTTGTATTTCATGCCTTAACTACATCTAAATTGTTACACCATGGTAAGTTCACTACTGCGTGGTAATCTTACAGACATACAATCTCACCAACATCCTTTTTGCCAATGAATTGGGAAATGGTAAAGAGGTAGAGAAAAGGAGGAAACAGTTTCCCATTTAATTTCTAACAGACATGTCCAGAACAGTAACTGGACAAAGGGATGGAGCTAAAAAAACCCCAAACCACACCTAGTGGCAAGTACTGGGGTAAATTATAAAAATGTCACATAGCAGAGCAAAGTACCATAGATTTCCTCTTTTCCCATTTTATATGTTTTTTCCTCAAAAATAATATGTGAAACATAAACAATGCAATCTAATCTTGGGGTGCAGGGGTGTCTTTCTTTTTTTCTTTTTTTTTTTTTAAGTTTTCTAAAGACCCACCAGATACATCAAACAAAAAGGACAAGGGAGCTCTAGAGTTGAAGCTCTGTTTCTGGCACTGTCCCTGATTCACAGTGCCCTTGTTTAAGTCAGAAATGGAGATAACTTCAACGGCAGGCTGTATCACACATTCTCCCGATTCATCCTGAAGCTCTGAAAGATGATAGTCTCAGATTTCCAAACACTGCTATTTCTACATGAAAATTGCCAGAGAAGTGCCTAACCTGTGCCTGGTAAGACCCTCAACTTCTCCCTGCTTGAATTTCCTCATGTCTGCCCTAGCAATATAGTTAAAGACATGAGAAAAGAGAGGAAGGGAACAAACTGGCCAGCCCAGTAATGTTTTATGCATCCTTTATTCCTACCAAAGGTCTTAGCCTGGTGTTTCTTTAACATCTCCATTCAGTTCTGAGAACAATTCAGTTCATGCCAGCTCATGCCAGGATGGTGCTGCTGGAGCTAAGGCAGGATTTCTTACAGAAATCTCATTCTCTATCCTTTCTCAAAGCAATGTTGTCTGTATTCAATACCTGAGGGTTGTTTCCTATGGAAACACTAGAGCCACTGGAGAAGTTATGCAAGAAAATCAATATACACATTCTTCCAGATGAGGGTCACAACCCAATCCATGTCCCTTTTTTGATAGTAGAACCTCAAACCTCCAGTGATGAGAGGTGCTCTGGGATGGGAGCCAGGCTCTCAGTTAGGAGACACCAGCCCAGGACACACTCATTTCCAGCTTCCCGGGACCTAGCAAGAACATCAAATGCAAAACTCTCCTTCATGCTTTGGCAGAGCACAGCACAGCCTGACTGGTGCTAGGGGATCTTTTTATGTTAGATGTGGAAATATTTGCACTGTTTTTTTTGCCTTCCTTAACTCTTAGGGTCTAGAACTGAGGAAAAAAAAAAAAGAAGAGAAAAAGAAAAAAAGGCAGGAAAAATACTGCTTGTTAAGTGAGATATTATCTGTGTTTTCTGACTCTCTTGTATGGGTGCCGGATACCATTTGGTTAAATGTATGTCAGCTCTCTCCTCATTTCAGAACTGCAACTGCTTGTCTCATGAAATATCACTTTCAGGAGAAAAATAAAAAGTGTGAACTCCGCGCTAGTCACACAGTATTTCAGTTCCTCTAGGAGCCAGCCATGCCTGGATTCCCAGAAGTGGGAATGCATGCAGGGTTTGGCTCACTCATGCTAGTTTTATACTCTCTTGGCCCAGCTTGCCCCAGACACACCTGAGTCAGCTACAGCTGCATAAAGCACATGGCTACAAAAGCCTGCTTTTAAGCTGAAAAGATTGTTTCTAGAGACCTATTTTATTTCTGGGTTAAAAAAAGCCAAAACCTAAACCACCCAAAGAAACACCCCAAACTAATTCTAATTTTTAATTTATTTTTAAAAAACACAACCACTTGGTTCACGTGCTGGTGAATCAAGTCATCTAGTTCCATAGGCTCAGAGGGTAAGCTACACCTGACGAGCATTACTCATAGAGCAGGAGGAAAAAATAAGTGTGGTTTTCAGCTGACAAGATAATCTCACACACCTGAAACTATACAATTGTCCAACTGGTTCCCAGTACATAGCAGAGTTCCTTTATCATGCAAGGAAGCATCCTAGAAGCATGTAGAAACCCAGGAGGAGGAGAAGAGGAGGAAAACTCCTTTATGGATTCACCAACCTCTGAGAAAGAACTAGTCAACAACTGTGTACCTTCAGATCCTCTACTTTTCAGGTCTAGTAAGACCTTAAAGAGCCAATATTTGTGGAACCTATTCTGACAAACTCCTGTTTCCAGAAGGCTGAGTTCGCGCATAACTCAGATCATAAATGAAAGTAAACTAGCAAGTCCTTTCTTTAGCTGGATTTGTGAACAACTGGCCAACAACCCACAGCCTCTGCTCACAGAAAGTACCAGATGCTTGGTGACGGGAACAGCAGGAAGAGTTCAAAACAGGTTTGGTTTTTGTTTTTTTTTTTCTGTAACCTGTTTTTGTAGGTCTGCCTTTTATTGGAGGTAAAATTCCTCTTACACTGATATATTTTACTTTTTAATTAAGGGAGCCTTCTCTCATCACAGCAGAGTAGTATTCTCATCAGCATGATTTGCTAGAAAAGCTAAAGAGCACAGGAAAGTACTGTAGTGGCTCAAATCCTGAAAAACTTTGAGCTACAAATTATATACATAGATATACATATATTAAGTTTATATTTACATATACACAAACATTCAAAACGCTAAAGTTTCTTGCAAATCTTCTCTCTCGAGGGGAGCGGCAGACCACAAGGAAGGCAAAGCACATGACCTTCTAATGTCTAATCCCGAGATCCTTGGCTCAAGGCAGCATTTCCCACACTGCTCCTCCCCACATCAAAAGGAAAAAAAGCAGTGCCCTGGTCAGAGGTGGCAGGTGTGGAGCTCAAGTTAGTGCCATTGTAAAGACCATCACAAAGCTTAGGTGTGGATACCCAGTGGAGCCTGCGCTGCTGCAGAGGAAGTGAAGGGCAGTGCTCCTGCCCTCATGAGCTCACACAAGAAGAAAAGGGTTTCTGCAGCAGGCAAGGGAGCTGGGCTCAAATCTCTGTGCCTCTCACTGCTCCCAGCAGATCCACAGTGCTTTGTCTGCAAAATGGATATTAAAATCCCACTGCTTTTTCTGCTAGGGCCAGACATGCTCCAAGCACAGCATGTATAGGACAGGATTTATTTCACTTACAAATTGTTTCAGCACGTGACAGAACACCGATATGCAGGTATATCCAATTTAAAAATTGTTACCTGAGGAGGGGAGTGCAACCTGCCTCCACAGGGCTGACTAGGAGTAACTTCCCTATGCTAAACACA
This sequence comes from Eurypyga helias, assembly GCF_000690775.1. NCBI lineage: Eukaryota > Metazoa > Chordata > Aves > Eurypygiformes > Eurypygidae > Eurypyga > Eurypyga helias. The sequence continues at coordinate 13,244 of NW_010244403.1, read as the reverse complement.
ATTAATAATCTTCTGTTGGCATGAAGGGTTATTATATTGTTGATCTTTCAGACAGCAAATGGCTTTGATTTTAATTTTCAGATGACACAGAGTTCTGGACTCCAATTTTGGAGAAAACTCCTCAACATTTTAGAAAGGAAGAGTTAAAAAAGGGAAAGAAAATTGTGTTCATATGTTTTGGGAAAACCTAGCGACCTAGCCACCCACCCTGTACCCAGACCTATGACTGAGCCAGCAGTACCCAAGAGCTGCCTCTTGAGAAAGAGCCACACGCCCAGGTACCTGCTGGGAGCGGGGATGGGGCTGTCGTGCTCCTGGCTGAACACTAAAAGTGAAAACTGAAAGCCGTTAACCGTCGCAGCTGTCAACATCTTAGGGAAGCTAGGAAAGAGACTAACCTGACCTTTTTCAACTGTGAAGGCACAACAGTATGAATACGTGTTATCTTGCTAAGCCAATTTTTTAAGGAACCAATTTCCAAGGAAGCAAAGAAAAAAAACTCCTCATAGCAATAGCAATGTGGGTTAAGACTGAAAAATCCTATCCTTCCACTACAAGGCAAATTTTAGAAGCCTAACTTCTCTGCTGTTTAAAATTTAAAAAAAATATTACTATCTTGGACAAAAACAGTTACAAGCCTAAAGTCTCATGTCAATCGATGTCAATCGCTCTTTTTTTTTATTCCTTTCTTTTTTTCTTTTCTTTTTTTTTTTTTTATGTTTATAAGTAAAATTCAATGCTCTGGGAAAAGCCAAATAACCCTATGTGGTAAATACAGTGTGTTTGCTTTTAATTACTATTTGCCCCCTCCCACCTGGTGAACTTTGTTGTATATTTATTTTGTAACAATCAGAATTTTGCTCCCAGAATAAAGAGTGTAAATATGCACCTGACCATGCTTCAGGGATACGCTACCACAGGTTTAATGCAAAATTACATTTATGCTTTTATATTCCCTTGACTTCTTTATTTACTCAGTTCCTTTTAAAAAATCCATGCACTGTTGGGCTTGATATCAAGTGATATCATTAATTATATCTCAATTCCCACTCTGGTTTTAAAAAAGACCCAAAGCAATTTTATTGACAACAAGAAAAACATTGTACAGGGCTAGAAAGATGAACTGGAATTTAGGATTTTCTCTGTAGAAGTATTTGTTAGGGACCTCACCTGAAACCTGGGACATATCTTGAGCCTCATCTGTTTCCATTTTCCTCGAGTTATCTGAGAAGAGAGGAAGAGCCTTAAGTTAATGCAAAATAACACACACAGAAAAAGAAAAACCCAGCCCCACACACACACACAGAAGGAGAAAGAAGGGGAAAGAAAAAAATAAAAAGAGCCTTTTGCTATTTAACTATAAGATTATCTAGGAAGAATAATGTATTTTTCTCTTTATTTCCTCCCTGCATACTTGCTGGAGTATCAGACTGGAGCAGACCTTGATCCTTTTAAAAACAGCATTACAAAGATTTATAAAAATATCATTACAAGCACAGGAGGACCAAATTTGTTATTTATTGTTAATTTCCTACTGCATAATAACCCAAAATGCAAACTGACTGCAACAAAATTAAGCAGAAAATTAAATGGCCCTGGGTCATTGTAGGCACAGAATTCATTCTCTTGGTTGATCCATAGTTATGTTCTTTCTAATTTACTGAGCATGCATCGATGAACCTTGAGTCAGCTTGGTGACACGCGTACAATCAGCAATCAAAAAACGAAGCAATTTGCTGAAGAATGTCTCATTTACCCAGGCAGGGCTGCATATCTGAGCAGCAACCGCCACTACCTCCATTAATAATGAATACACCTCCAGCCGCGGCAGATGGGCAGAGCAGCAGCTCCAGGCTTTGGCCCCTCGCTCGCCCAGGAGCCCTTCCTTCAGACCGCACCAGCCCGGCGCTGCGCAGGGGAGAAGTACAGCTCCCAAAAATAGTGAAACGAGCCCAGGAGGGAAAGGGAACCCGTGCCTTCCTGTTTTGCTGACAGATGGCTGGCTCCATGGCGTGGTGAGCGATACCGGGAAGCTCCTGCCCTCTGCTTGCGACACACCATCTTCCGAGGAGCCAGAGACCAGTGACCACAAGCACCAGGGAGAAGCGTGTGGAGGGTTAGTGGGGTAGAAACAAAATTCAGGTTTACAGTCAGAAGGGTACCCTGCAGGTCCCAGGGCTCGAGTGTTGGCTGCGGACAGCTGGTGGCCCCTTGGATAATACATGGGCTGCTGGAGCAGGTAGTCCCAGCACAACCTGGTCCCCACCTTGAAGTATGGTGTGGGCAGCCGAGGGAGCCTCAGGTGGGGAGGGGACAAAAAGCCTGCAAACTCTTTGTTTCAGCCATGGCACTCTAGGTCACGTCTTTAGCTGGTGTGGCTGGCTTCGCATCCTGCCAAGCAGAGGAGCTGGCCCTTTGCTGTTCCTTATAACTGAGATACCTGGCCACCAACCCCATTTCCTGTAATTAAAAGAAGATGCATTTCCTTGAGGCTGGGAAGCAGAGGAGGATGGGGCTTGAGTTCCTGCAGAAAAGGTTCAAACCTTATCCTAACTTCTTTAGCCCAACTTCCAATGTTTTCTTTCCCCAAAATATTTTCAACCTTCCTACCCAACAAGCTTCAGTGGGAAAGTGTAATAGCCATGGTAATAGCTATTGCTTCTGAACATCATCAGTACATCTGAGATCTAATATACTGCTGCCCCCCTGCCCCTTGCCAAAGCTGGCTTCCCTCACCAGGCCCATGCCAGATTTGCAGAAAGAGAGCATGTAGACTGCAGACAGACAGGCTGGGGAACAGCTTTAGGTCTATGCAGTTTGCAAAATTTTTGGTATTCTCACAGAGCATTCTGCCTGTTGCACGTGTACCACAGCACTGCTTAATATCCAGTAATGCTCTGTCTGTCTTTATTCTGCTCTTAAACTTTCATTCCATACAAACAATTTGTTTTAACATCTATACATAGTTATCAGAAAAACTAAAAAATCCACCTACCACTACACAATTTGCATCAGTTCCTATGGGACTGAAGAGCTTTCAGTAGGTCCATTTCTAATGAAGTCATCAGTGGGGAATGCAGCTTCTCTTGCAGGAGGGAAAACCCTATAATAGCAGCGTGCCCAGTTACTGGAAACATGGTGTATTTATGGCAGGTGGTATGGTACAAGTATAGTCCCTAATTTCTCCTGCAAGCATGAACGAACACGAAGAAAAGAAAAAAAGAAATGCCCATGCATCTGTTACTGCCTTCAAGGGTCACCTGGCTACTATTAATCAGTTGATTACTACACATTTTTCCAGAGAATCCAGTGAACCCCAACCAACCAAAGAAAACATCCCAAGAAAACACCCACACTCATGAAGGGCATTTAATTCCAACTACACCTGCCTTCTCCCTATTGCTAGCGCTTCAGCATGACTGGGAGCAGCTGAAGGAGGTGGCAAAGGAGAAAATTTCTTCTATTTTCATATTCCTGAATTTCCCTGCCTTTGGCATGACAAGCCTTAAGTTCAGCAGTTCCGCTACTTAAGCGACACACTTCTCAGCTGTACTCCTTCCTGCCTCTTGCTGCCATCAAGCAGAATTCAGTTTGAAAACACTTCCTAATTCTTAAATGGAGAGGTAAACTTGAGTACAGATTGGTCTATTTTTTTTTTTTTTTTCAAGTGGAATACTTCTAGGCTTGCCTTCTGTGAGGCTGGATGACTGCCTGCCCTGAAAGGGTTTATCCTTGAAATAGGTGGGTTTTAGGACATTTGGTAAAGCTGACCCATTTCCCAGGGATGACACATGGACAGAAAATAGAGCGGGTGGAAAAAGTGATGAGGGAAATATTTTTCTCCTTCTAATGATTACATAGAACACTTAAGTATGGTTCCTAAATGTAGATTAAGATCAACAAGCAATAAGCAAAGTGATAAAAGAAAGAAAAAAAATCAAACAAAACACAAAAAACCCCAACAAAAATAGAAGTTTAAAAAATCCTAAAGGGTGCTTTGAATTCCTTCCAAGGGAAAATTGCAGTCTAACACAATAGTATCCTGTGGCATCTGGTAAATACTGATGAAATTCCAGCTAACTTCATCTTAGGCTCTGTATCAGCATAAAATACATGACAGGAACAGCACCACCCCCCTGTCCCCCCTTATTCTGCAACGACAGCAGTGTGTTGGTTTTAGGTCTGTTAAAAGGATTTTAACACTGCACTTGGGCATGTTTCTCGGGCAAAAATTTAAGTGCTAAGAGTAGAATTTACCTCTTTGCCTTTGGTATGGTAATTCTATGAAGAGGAAACTATGCCCTGTTTTTCCTCTTTTGCTCTAGAATCAACAGAAACATTGTCGCTGACTTCCCAGAAAGCAAGAGAGCCCTATGTATGGATATAAGGATTTGCACCAAAGTATCTCCCTTATTCTATTATATCAATTTCTAAATTAATAGATCTTTACACAGACTTATCTAAAAGAACACTGTTTTAGAAATGTTTGTGACATGAAAACCTAAATAGCTGTCTGCTTTGACAGGAAAAAATGATTGTTTTGCAATTTTTCATTGTAAGTTGTATCTACAGAATCAAATTTATCACTAGCATAAGAAGTGTGTATGACTTCACCGTCTTCAATACGGTTGCATCTATTTAGGTTAGCAGCTAATTTATGAGCCTGAAGTTAGAATTCAAAAGCTGGGCGGGCAGCTGACCAAAGCAATCTTGCTCTCAAATGCTGAACGTGTATAGCTCTCATTTATAGCAGGAAAGGGATCAGCACCTGAGTGATAATAGATATTTCTTCTATTTAGGAATCCAAATAGCTTCAAAGTTTGGCCTCTTATTGAAAGGGCTACAAAGCTCCCTTCAAAATAGATAAAACTCTTCTTTTCAAGTCTTTGCAGATACAGAAATCTAACCTCTATGTTATGTTTTCCTCTTCTGACTCCAAATACCAGATTCACAGATGAAGCTACTATAATGCTTTGGAAAAATAATCAAATGTTGCAATCTTAAGCTAATTAATAATCAACACACAAAAACCTGAGAGGCTGTGTTGGTTTTATTTTAAATAAGGAAGCACCTAACTGACCACGCTCACACAAGAATTTTGGATTTAGATTAGTCAGCGTTTGTCCAGGTTACCATCTTGAGCCCAAAGAAAATTTACATGTGACTGATTACCCTCCTTCCAACTCCCTCTACAACACAACTTGTGATATGTATTAAGAATGTATCAAAATATGCCCCATGAATCACTCGAGGTAATGCTCCATTTATACCTGGTGTCAATTACTACCAGAGGTGAATCGGGAACCTCTTAGGATTCTGGGTGTAAATGGGAAGAAGTCATTGCAAGGTCAAGATTTTCTAATCTTTCAGAATACAGCAAATTAATTATTTGCAATTCTTGTTTTATTATTTCATCTCCTGTTTTACAATGCAAATTCAAAAGTAAACATTCCTGTCAAGAAAATGCATTTAGAGGGTATTTTGTCAATTCAAACAAACATGACATTCCTTCTACAAACTCTGCTCTCTTAGGATATTAAAAGATCGCAAGACCGGGCCAATTATATAATTCAGTGGAATGACCTAACACAACACCAAATACTAGCTATTTTGTTTTCTTCTTTGTTTCCCAAGTTACGTATATACTAACTTCTCTGGGACAACACATGCTTCACACTCAGCACAATGGGACCTCATGGGATGGAAGCAAAATCACAGATTTTGACATTTCTGGAGCCACTTTAGAATTACACCAGCACACCTAAACTCGGAACTGTCCTTCCACCTACAGCTAACTTTACTTGTGGTACTACAAGCAGTCCACAAATGTACACCACATCCAGCTGCATGTTTCCTGACTATTTGTAGGTGCAGCCTTGCTGGGCAGACAGAAAGGTCCCTGAAGGAAAACTTCTGTCTTGAGTACAGCCCACAGGGGCCCGTACACTTTTCCACGAAGCCTCAGAGCAGACGATATGAGCACTCACAGAGTCTGGACTGCAGGGAGAAGAAACCTCCTACAAGTGACCTGATGTTCTGCAGATGCTTTTGCAGATATAAAAAGAGAGGAACACAGCGTTGCTCAGCGTCGGCGGCTCTGGGTTAACTGCGATAAAACAAACAAGCAAAGAGGCAAACCCCAGCCTTGCTTCCACAGCCACCACGGGGAAAGGGCTGATTTCCCAACCCCTGCTTGTGCAAGCGGCCCGGTGGCAGGAAAGGGACCGCTCGCACAGGTCACTGGAGCAGCTGGCCCTGAGCGCTCGGGTGTGAGCACTTCCCCGCTTTGTGGTCTTCAACGTGTCTCACTGGCTCCTCATCACAGTGGCTGCAGCTTTAACAAACTAAAAATTCAAACCAGCAACCAAAAAACATAAAACCCCAACCCACTTCACGATCTAAATTGAAGCAAAGTTCCTAAATGGGTCCTAGATTCAACTACCAATCTTAATAAGTAAATTAACAAAGCAAAACCAGGCTGCAGCCTAAAAAACAGAGTATAGTTGAACACTATCGCCCTTTAACACACCAAACAGGAGAACTTGCACGTCAGCAACGGGTTAGGAGTGATATGTATCATCCTGTATGTGTCATCGATCTTTTTGGCTTTAAGTTGGGAGTTGCATCTACCTGCGGAACGATAATACAGCTGCATTTCTAATTGCACCAAAGGGTCTCGACCTAGCAGAACCAAGCCTCTTGCATCCAATGAAGGTGATGAGTGTCAACCAATAACCAAGAGAGGAGACGAATAAAGACAACCCTGTAAAAGTATTTAACATTTAGTTCCCTTTTAAACAAAAGGCTTAATTTTTTTTTTAATAGACTTTTAACTTCACATACAAATGTGGTACATGCGACTGAGCACCGAACAGGAAGGCTGTTAAACACGGGTAAAAGGTTGTACGTATTGCACAACCAGTGGAAATACTTGAAGAATATTGCTAGAATCCCACAAACTAGTTTTAATTAAAAGCATCCAACATCTCAGCAAGCAGCTGATAATTAGCTTTATTATTGTAATTTAATATGCTGGACTTCACAATCTCCATGAATGACTAGACTCTAGAACCATTTTAATTCTATTTTTAATTTCCACCTCATCACACAGCTCAATGTAAATAATAACTACAAGGATGAGGGGTGGTTCTTTTTGAAAACTAAAAACTGAGAGTCATAAGTGCTTCAGTGTCCTTCCATTTCTGTTAAAAAACAAAACCAAAACAAACCCAACCCTCCAGGTCTTTTAAAAGGCTGCATTAAACCAGGAAAAAAGGTTAAAACTAAGTGGATTAATTCCTCTCCCTCTACACTGATTCCATATTCAGCATTTTCTACAAAGTCTAGGGAGATGTTTAGTTTATTCAGTCGTTTCTCTATTCCTGCCTAGTGTAAATTCTGGTTAACTACACGAACTGACAATACAATTATGAGCATACAGTCAAATTTCAATGGAGAGCTCCTGTCTGCAAAAGGAAGGAAGAACTGTAATTCAACACACAAGATTAAGAACTCTGCTAACAGTGCAGATGTGAAACATTTAGATGTCTGGCACATGTAAAATTAATTTCTACGTTAGTGAACAATAGTAAGGGTGTAAAAAAAGTTGTCTCAAAGATCCTACACAATTTCAGTTCTTTGGGAATTCTTTGTCAAAGCACTGACAAATGATAAAAAAGGCATTTTGTATGCACGTATGTGTTTTCGATATGCACTCTTCTTAGCATTCTCCTGTTTGAGCTATATTCATGTAACAATTCATTGTTAAGGAGATTAAAAAACACCTTTTTATATTGACTTTGTGTGTAAATTGATGGACTTGATATCATTGCAGATATGAAAAAGGTTCTTCCTTCAAGTTTTTGAACTGCAACCAGAGTCATTATAAATTGTTTCCACAATATGAGAAAAATATGAAGGTAATTTTCCTAATGAAGGCCACATTTTATTAACTCATTGAAGTCTGTCACCTTTATTCAGTAAAAATGAAGCAGAAAAGTGGAATAAATTCACCATGACAAAGAAAATGCACACTTCCATCTTATAAATAAACTGACTAAAAAAAGGTGAGGTGTGGAAATTAAGGCACTCAATCTAAGAACAGAACACATTCTCAAGTGGCCAAATTGAGCCCTTGGATATTTATCCAGGGCTCTCACTTGAGATAAGGCAAGCAGCAGATGCAAAACTGTAGTTTTTGTATCTATACATATATTATTTAAAAAGCATAGGATGCCTTTAGCTTATCATATCTAAATATACAATAGGGATAACATAAAGGGATCCCTTTATGTATAGAACTGTTGTTGTCCAGTATCCCCAACAATATATCAGTAGTCGATTTGTCCCGATTTTAGGTTTCAAAAATTGTGCTTCATGATCACAGAATTACTTCCTAATTTTCCTGCAAACTGTTCAAGCTCTTACAGATTATTAAAGGACATTATCAGTGTGAATAAGCATGTTAGAGATCCGTGTGATTTCTTTTTTTTTTTCCCTAAGTAAACCTAAAAATAACTCCTAAAATTACTATAATCAAAATGAATTAGCAGGTTTCTCCACACTACATGTTTCAGTTAACTCACCCTGATTTGTAAATATTTTGGACCCAATCCACTATGGACAATCCCAGCTTTATATTGCAAATACTCCACTTTCCTCAGCGAATTGACACAAGCAGAAAAATCAAGCAATGCAGTGGGGAATTGGGACTATCTTACAGAGCAAGTTTCTTTCTTACTGAGAAAGCTAGAGCAACTGGGATCAGCAGAAGAAATGTAAATCCTTCACATGAAATCCATTCCAAAATAAGGTAAAGAAGTGGACAGTTCCCACTGCTTGAAAAAAAAAAATGCCAATTTCAGTGTGACTGCTCCTCAAAACCTCTAGTCTGAATGGTCTTCTGAGGCATTTAGATATGAGTCCCAAACCTGCACTGTCCTATCCCTGTGCACTTGCAGTGGTACAAATAAAACCAAGAACATGCATGTATCTTTTCAGGACTAGGATCTACATCTGAGTTACCACACCGTGTTGGCAGTGACCTGTCCGGTGCAAAACCAACCTGCAATCTCTTCTTCTTCACCAGCTTAAAGCGTGGAGGAAGGTGTGTCTTAAAGGAGAAGGACAAGGCAGAAGTTGTTGGGTTTTTAACAAAGATGCATCCCAGCATACCCTCAGGGGCTAACATAATTCTGTTTAAAAATAGGGAGCAAACAAAACTTTCATTGACTCCAACTTGCAGTTATGTTCATGCATAGATTAAAGATGTAGGGACAACAAACCACACGACCTTGGAGGCAGGGAGTTTCCCAGCTGAAGTCGGTCAGTTTTGCTGGATAGCCACTAGGGAGATAGAACTCCTGCAGATACTTGGGATGAGTGGAAGGTATTTGAAAAAGCCTCCTATTTAAAAATGGCCATCAAGCGGACAAGACTGAGGCTGCCTATCTTGGCTCAGATGGCGTGTACACTCATCTCTAAATTCTGTTCCACCTACAGCGGGAGAAAAACCCAGTCTTTGGATTACAGAAAGAAATATCAGTGAGGAATAGGTCTTTCCTCTTTTGACCCTTGCATTGAGTTGAAAGCATTTAAAAACACTTCCCAAAGAAACACTGTCCCAGAAAAACTCTTGAGAGCTCTTACCTTCCACTCCTCAAGTGACATAATTTATTCCTGGTATCCTTCTGAAGGTATCTAGCAACTGCATTTAACCCAACAGTGTTTGTCCAGCAGAGCAGCCTCCTCCCCTTTCTTTTCTGGGGTGAAGTATTCTGAGACGAAAAGATCGTTCCCAAACCTTTCTTTCTGTGTGATTTTTATACTTCCTAGAAAAGCGCGATTTGTCACTTGGGAGGGGAATTCCGAGGGAGTCCACTACAGTGCCAGCAGCGCATCCTGCCTTACACTCATAAGGATGACAACTTTTTCCAAAGATCCTGTTATTACTACACTACATCTTACTACTTTCTTATGTTTTCTTTGGTCTAATTCTATTACTTTTAATAAGAGTAGAATGTAATGACTGGTCAAAATGTAATCAAGTACATATGTGAATCTTGACTGAAAAACAACAAAATTCACTATGGACCCAGCTCTTCTTGCACATAAAGCAGGAGGGAAAAAAAAAAAAAATCCCACAAGTCCTCAGTGGAAGTTTTTCCTGACAAAGAGCCACATAATTAGGCTGTGATCCATGACTTTTGATATCCTCTGGACTTTTAAAGAAAATATTGCCAAAAGTGATCTGCCAGAACAGCATACGATTCATTATGCCCTTGTTTTCTGTTGCTGAAATACAGACTTGCTTTCTGCAAGATTGTGGCCTCAGTATGAGAAGTACCTAAGCTCAAATAAAATACGTCTGGAAATATTTTTGGCTTCATTTTGGAGTTATCCAATTTTAATGATGAGAAACAAGTTTTGCATTGCTGTAAACTCTGTGGATTGATTCTCCACTTACATTTCTGCATTGCTACGCAGTGGAAGTAGCAAGCAGACCAGGTTTTTGGTATTAAGGTTACAAGGGAAAGGAAAACTGCTACAGCAATGCTGAGTTGGACACTACTGCATGTTGTTACTCTATACTGCATGTGACACAAATTACAAAGGTGTCATTTGTGCTTATATAAGGAAACATGCGACCAGACCATTCTAGCAATGAACACTGGCAGCCGAGAGCAGAGGTGGAAAGCCACAGGTGTACGACAAGTTCGACCTTCCACTGCAATGCTTGAGTATGGGACCTACTAAAATACACCAACTCACTTCGCTCGCTTGGAGTTAGGTAGCCCCACTGAGAAATACTCAGCTGGGATAAATGATGCACTCAGGGTCAGTGTCTAAGCTCCTCCACTTACTTGGAGCATAAAGAGCAAAGAGGCAAGAGTCCCCTGCCCTGTCTTCCCATCATTACACTGGGCCAGAGAGATTAGTGAGCCCTCTTTAATTACTGGGGTCCACCAGTCCTTCCTGACTGAATTAGGACAGTCAGTACAATTTCACATTATGCCTCTGTGTTCCTGTTACTTCCCTGAAAGTCATACCCAGGAGGCAGAGGGCTCTTTCACCTATCGGTGCATTAGGTTTGAAATCCTGGCTCCTGAGGATATCCAGCACTGGACTTCCATTGCCTTCGGTCTGGTCAGTCTTCTCAGCCAGTGGATAAACCCGCCTTCTCCGTGGCTTTTTATCTTACATTTACCTTATCATTAGGGATGTAATTTCTATTTCCTTATAAAATTTGCAATATATCAAGTTCCGAGTTTAGGCTCCTTTACCCAAAAAAAAAAAAAAAAAAGAAAGAAAAGAAAGGGAAGAAAAGAAAAAAAAAAGAACACATGGATAGCCACCAATATTAATATTTGTGAGAAAATCTTTAAGGTTGGAAGCGAGTCTGGGATAATAGAAACATGAACTAAGGAAAGCGCAGAGCTCTGCACTATGTTAGACACTTCCCCCATGCAGCTCTGCTAAGGACAGCTATCATTTTAAGAGTTCTTGGTCTTGCACTTGGTCTACACTTAGTTTCTCATGTCCACATGCAGCAGTTTCAAAGGCTTTGATAAAGCAATAATGCATACAGACATCAAATGAAAACTTGGTCAAATTTTGCTAAGGATTGAAGTGTCTTGAGGGTGGGGAGGGGGCAGTAAGCAGTACATCCTGTATTTTTAATTCAGTTTAAAATACAAACGTTTCTAAGTTACAATCAAAGCAAAGTATGTCAATACTAGAAAGAAGCTTTTGCATGTGAGCAACAACACCTCACATAAAAAAGGGACATAGTATCAACTACTGTATGCTACTGTTGCATTAACCCACGAAGAGGAATACTGGGTGTTTTCATGGTAACGAACAAGTCCATTCTCACTTTTTTGACTTACAATTTCCCCATTAGAGAAAAGAAAGAAGAATAAACTAAGTTACCTAAAGGCAAAAACTTAGTTTAGAAACTTCAGAAGCCACTACATTTTTATATAAGAAAGCCACCCCATCCTTGATTTTTCTATTTCCCTAAGAGTCTGAACACCTTAAACTATTTGATTCACTAGCAAAGCGAGGAGCAGTGCCACAAGCCACTCGGAACATGCCTCTGCTTAGTTGGTTCAGACAGTCTTTCCAAGTATTTGAAGGAATTTTAGTACTTCTTTCTAAACTCAATATATTATTATGCTATTTCTTTACGTTTCAATGATCATTTATAATGTTTAATAGAGAGTCATACGGCATCGTACTCCGGTATGCGCGTGAGTTACAACTGATGTGAGCAGTCAACTGAAGCTAACAGAGTGCGTCTTCTGAAGGATTTGGCCCTTACAGTGCATTACATCTTCCAGTTTTAAAACCAGTTTATTGAAGTCCACCAAATGGGTTGCTAAAGTGCACGCATAAAATTTAATCAGGGTTAGATACCTGGTTTATTTAAATTTGGGTGATTTTTGGACAGCTGGACAATGAATGCATATGGATGTAACCTTGGTAGTATCTAGCCATCGAAAAGAAAAATACCTAGCCAGGAAGCTCTCATTCTAACTTCTGATCCCCACACAAAGTCCTTTGAAAACACTACTTCCATTTACATGTGTAAGCAGACGCAGTGCAAGGGAAACATAGGGGGAAAAGAAAAAAAAAAAAGAAACAACATTATATTCCTTTACAATAATTTACATAGTTTAAACCAGTGGTCGTAACGGTCTAAAAATTCTTGCATTCCACCAAACATCCCTTTTTCGAGATAATTTGCAATCGTAAACTACACATTTTTTCTGACACATTATTATTAACTTCTAACAACTTTGGAAGCGGAATGCTTTGCACATCGTCCGGCAGCGTTACCATACCTTTTAGACCAAGATGGAAAAGTAATCCAAGAAGTAATGAGGTTTCTTGAAGCACAAAATCGCAAGTTTCCTTAGAATCGACTGCTGCTGTGGGAAGCCGTTTCTTCACACACGCAGTTCCTAACCACGCGCATCTTCTTTGTAACAACGGCTACAGAGCGAAACCGTCCCCGCAGGGAGGGGGTAACCTCGGAGTAGGGCGAAAGCAACCCTCCGGCTGGGGCAGCTGTATGGCAAGGAGGAAAACTTCTGGTGGCACCGCTATTCGGAAGTCGGCAACTTCTCCTCTAACGCCGCTCCCCTCAAGCGCACAGGGGCTGCTAGTTCTCCAAGTTCCCGACGCCTTTCCCAGCCTCCATACCCGCCTCCCCTCTGCAGGTTACGGGCGCGAGCAGTCTG
>NW_010244402.1:0-4057 GCF_000690775.1 Eurypyga helias | reverse complement strand
AACCCATTTATCTTTTTTTTTTTTTAATACACTAAGGGTAAACAAAGAAAAATAAACTTTTTCTTTGCCACCCTCTTGACAGTATCTGATTTTCCTGTATTTTTCTGGGTAATAAGTAATTACAATAAAATGGGTCAGTCTTGATTATTTCCTGCTCCATTAGGATGCTGTGAATTGCTGTCTTTTTCTCCAAATAACTGTGTTAAAACTAAAAAAGTCACACACTTGTAGACTATCCATAAAACTAACTCTGTAGAGAGGTTTGGCACACTGCTTAATCTTTACTTGTCGTATTTGAAGTTCAGCACGTGATATTGAAATTACACGTGGTAATTCAAATTGAAATGTTTAAATTATAAAAATTGTAGAATATAACAATATAAAATAATCTAAATTAATGCATATTTAATGTAAATATTGATGTGTATATAGACCTGTGATAGATGTCAGATTGGGCCATTTTCCTGTTGAAATATTTGAGTTGCTTGTCTAAAAATTCTTCACAATGTATGCTTTTGCAAGTGACTGGCCAGCATGTTTAATGACCAGCAATCTCTCACTAATAAAAAAATGGAGCCAACAAGTTTTAACGATTACAACCTCTTGCTGTGACAGGTAGTATGGGTATTGAAATACACTCATACTCAGTATTAAAATAGGCAAGATCAAACTTGGCAAATTTTTCAGGTTTGCATCCTACAAATTCATTTTCAGATTATATAATTTCCTGCACTGAACTCTTGAGACTGTATAAAAGTATATCTTATGCATCTTGAAAAAGAAATTCCCCGCACATCGATTCAAATTTCCAATAATTCAAGTCAAACTACTATCTCATTTGTGAATCAATCAATTCAATGAAGGTGAGAAATTTACAACACTTTTTTACCATGAAAATTGACCAATCCATAAGTGAACTTTTTACCTTACAGATACAGAATCTGGTCTTTTACTCAGGTATTAAAAATCCTATATTTACAGCTGCTGGCTGAAGACTTCTAGGCATCAATTAGGATCTGTTGCCATGGGGCACAATCTGACAGACATGTCTTGCTTCCTTGCAGTTTATCAAGACATGTAGGGCTACATTACTGGGGTTGTTTAGCTTGGAGAAGGAGAGGCTCAGGGAGACCTTATCACTCTCTACAACAACCTGAGGGTACATTCCAGAGAGGTGGGTGTTGGTCTCTTTTCCCAACTGACAAGTGATGGGACAAGAGGAAATGGCCTCAAATTTTGTAACGGAAAGGGTTATCAGGCATTTTAAAGGGCTGCCCAGGCAGGTGATTGAGTCACTGTCCCTGGAGGTATTTAAAAGATGTGTGGATGAGGTGCTTAGGGACATGGTTTAGTGGTGGTATTAGCAGTGTAAGGTTAAGGGTTGTACATGATGCATTTAAGGTCTTTTCCAATGTAAAGATTCTATTAGTTATATACCACTTTATCCTTCAGATTAAGATAATAATTATCAACTAAATACTTCCACTTTTCTTCAGAAAATCATACTTACTGCCTACATATATACATATGCATACATATAACAAAATAAATGAATTTTGATGGGTTTGTCTTTTCAATGAAATTGTGCAGTACATCTTCTCGTCTCCTCATTAATTTTTTTCTTTATGAATGTGAGTCTAGATTGCAGAAGAAAACAATATGTATGTAAATGTCTAAGTAACAGATGTGTCTACAACATCCTCGTTATTACTATATTGTGAATGATTGTTCTATATTATTATGAATAAAACACCTCATCCCTTGCAACAGCTTTCTGCTGGAAAAAAAACATCATTAAGACACTGTAAATGGGGATTACCACAAAGTAAATCAGACCCCCAAATGAGAAAACATAGATTTCATAACAGGAAGAACTTTTCAGCATTACATTTTCCTTCTTTTAAATGTAGTTCAGGGGAGATGCTCTGCATCTATGGTCTGTTAAAGGTTAAATTTCTGTGAAGAAGGAATTGAAGGCAGTCTTACATTGAAACAGAAAAAAAATCCACTAAAAATTAGGCTAGAACAATGTCTTGGGAACACTCTCTGAAGTATATTTATGTATTTAAGAACATAATTCATATAGAAAAGACCCATGAACAGGTGAAATTATCTCCAGTAGAAAAAAAAAAAAGATTGGATTATTTGTGGGTTTGTCTTCAGAAGCTAAATATTTGTTCAGGAAAAAAACAAAAACAAAACAAAACCAAACAAACAAAAAAACCAACCCACACCAAAAAAACCCCAACTCTTCAAAAGTCAGCTCTTGTTAACATACTGCATAAACACCGTTCAGCTGCATGCCAGGACAAGACTGCTATTTAATGATATCTTATCTGTCCTAGCCAACCCAAACTATCACAGTTTAAATCTACAGCTATAATCAAAATGTAGAACCAATGATCTGTGTCATGGTTTAATCCCCACCAACAACTAAGTACCTCACAATTGGTCTCTCATCTACCCCCTCCCCCAGTGGGATGTGGAGGAGAATCAGAGGAAATGACAAGAAAATTTGTGGGATGATCCAGAACAATATAATAATTGAAAATAAATTAAATTAAAGAAAATAATGATACTAAAAATACCAATAATACTAACAATACTAATAAATGTAATGAAAATAATGCTACCACTACAACTACTACTACTACTACTATATAATGAAAATAAAGGAAAAGAAATTATACATCCACTCACCACCTGTCAACTGGCACTCAGCCAGTCCACAGGCAGCAAGAGCTAGAGCTGAAGAGAGAATCAGACTGCAAGAGCCCTGAGAGCATTGAGAGACATATGAGAGAGACCCAATGAGCAAGAGAGAGATCCCCATCCCACTCCTCCCAGCTGTATACTTAGCATTATGTTTTATGGAATGAAATATCCCTTTCTTCATTTTGGGTCAGCTGTTCTGACTGTGTCCCCTCCCAGCTTCTTGTGGAGAAAAAGCTGGTAACACAGGTGCCATATCAGAAACTGAAAAAGTCATTGACTTAACATAAACATTGCTTAGAAACAACTAACATTATTGTGTTATCAATATTCTTCTCAGCACAACCAAATTATAACCTCACACGAGCTACTGTGAAGAAAATCAACTGTGGTTAATTTTTTAGCTGGTCCCAACTAAAACCAGCACATTCTCCACCCCTTATTTCATATCATCTATGTCATGCTTAAGTCCTATAACATTCAATACATTCTTGATAATCACATTGCCCCTTTCCATCCTTTGATACAATAAATAGATATCATTTCAGTCTACAGAATGTCTTTGCAAAAGGTCCATAAGATGTGCACTGAGTTCATTTAGTCCATGACTTTGGGTTCCATTGATTATGGTGGTCACATAGGATAGGAAAGGTAGAGTGCTGCATGGGATCATTGGGCGCCAAAGCCAGCTCAGTTTGGGTTACAACTGCACTTACACTGCTTCTTGTGAGACTCACCCTTCATTGTTTCAGGTAGTTCCTACTACATTAATTCCCATCACATGCAACTCAAAACATAGGTTATATATTGCAATTGATCTCCATCATCCAATTAAATTTGTTGGCTATTTTTACCCAGAACAAATCCCCTTTAGATACACATCAGACTTCCTCATCTTCTCGCATTACCCACCATGTGTACGCAGGTCTTTGACTAACATCAAAACATAGCCTCATACTAACTACTGTGAGGACAACTAACTCTAGCCCAACTAAAACCAGCACAATATGCTATATTTTCAGGGTTTTTAATACAGAAATTTGTTTTGTTCATGGTTTATGTAGGTTTGCACATTAATCACAATTCCTTTCACATCCAAACAAAGTGGTAGCAGTGGACTTTGTGACAAGAAAAAATGAGTTAACAGCAACTACAACTGTGTCTCGTGGCATGTGCTAATACACAGAACCATATATCTTGCTTTTTTTTCTCAAAAAACAATGGACACAATGTATGTGAGGACCTAGAAACTGAAGAGCAAGCATCAATCAGTTTGGCATTTCATACTGCTAGGTCTCCTAGCAGAGACTTTGGTAATATCATGTGTGCTGGGTTCAGCCAGGAA
>NW_010244401.1:5525-39309 GCF_000690775.1 Eurypyga helias | reverse complement strand
AGAGTCGCCATGGGGAGGCGGGGAGAGCGGGGCAGCCCCTGCCGCCACGTCCCGGGGGATGCCTCGGCCCAGCCCCCAGCTTGGCCGTGGGCTCGGGCCGGGAGAAGCTTCCCCGGCCCTGGGGACGGGCACTTCCCCGCCCTGCACCGCGGGAGCGAGGTGGCACCGCCGGGAAGCAGAACTTGGAGTGCCTGGTAGCTGTCACTGCAGCGGTTCCTAGCTCTGGGTTTTGTTTACAGAGGTAAACGTTACATGTGCTTTGTTTACCGAGGCGCTTATAACGTGCCCGTATGGATCTAGGAGCCTGTGTTGCTATGCGGCTCCTGACAGGGCAGGCGATCTTGTTGTGACTGCACTGGTAGAGCTGCCATCTGATTCTCGGTGGAAGTTTTTCCCTGTCCACTTCTATTCTTATTGCTGTAAACTGATACCGGAAATGTTTAATGCGACATGATTAGCTTCTGTGATCTCTCTTAGAAGGATCCCGCAACTTCCAATTCCCCTTTGTGACTATGGTTTTTATATATTATTATGTCTATTTGTCAACATCTTAATAACGCACAGGTGTTGGAAGGTGTGATCAACTGAAACCTGTCTGCCTTGACAAGCGTGCTGAGAATAGATGCGCGGATGCACCTCTACTCCTTAAGAACCGAGTCTGCTAGGGAGAGCATGGCTGGCTTGGCTTTAGGTGGAGCGTCATGTCGGTGTTTATAGAGCAAGGCTGTTTCTGACAATACATATTTTCATTTGCTCAATAGAGTGAGCATAGGCAAAAAGATTAAGGAACCAGCAGTCTAAATGTAAATATCATCTGCTGTGACTGCTGACACATAAGTATCTATCAAAACAAGAGTGCAGCACTAAATCTGGTTCTTAAAATCTCAGTGTTAGCACGGCTTTTGAGTTCAGGAAGCAGAATCAACTTTAAAACCAAAAACAGAACCCCGTGCTTGCTGGAACCCCTGACCCGCCGTTACTACAATTAAAACGAAGGATTCCTGGTTTATTGCCTCTTTCAACCATAGTATCAACTTCATGTTTTACTCCGTCATCTTTGTGTTTTTGAACTTTAAAAGGCACTTTGGCAAAGAACATTATTGTAATAGACTAATACTGTAAATTCTCAATGTTGGGAGCAGAAGTTACGCATGTACCCGCTTCATTCGGTATGCTGAAGTCCCTAAGTCTTTAATAGCAGATCAGAATTGCAGCACAGGCTGCTAAGTGTGGCTTAGCAGGCAGGAGCACTCTTGCTAATGACAAACTTGTCTGTCTTTTCATGTTTTGGAACCAAGATGACTATTTGGTTCTTGCTCTTACAAGGCAAGGACAGAAAGGATGTTTGTGGGAAGTACAGTACAGCGTGTGGAGACGTGTAGTTACTTCAGAATAACACAGTTGAGGCTGACTCAAACGCATCTTCTCATTTATTGCTGCATGTTTTAGTAGTAATTTAGGTTCAACATCCTGAACAAATCCTTCTAGCTCCTCCCTCCGCCTCGCTAAATTGTAAAGGTAGAAGGTAGGGAGAATTATTTACATGCAGTGGCAGGGAAATGGAGAGGAAAAGCTTTCTTAAGGGTGTGTGCACACCAGGAGGACAAATTATGTGCTCTGCCAGCCCTTCTGCTCTGTCTTCCTTAGAACTAGAAACAAGAATGAACCTGGGAAGCCAACACGTTGTAAATAAAACTGCTCAGTGGCATATATAAAGAAGCGTTTACACTTCTCTGTGGTAAACAGCAACTGTATCTTTTAAAATAATTTCTCTACTGCTTATATTGCTTAGGTTTCTGCTTTAGCAGTAAGGTAGTGGGTATAATTTTCCTTAGGTTTTTGTTGCTTCTGCTGTTTTCTTTGCAGACTGTAAAGGAAGATGTGTCTATTGAAAATCAGATACAGCTTTTTGTTCTGTTAGATTATGTAAAAGGGGTGGGGTTCTTTGGCAATCCAGTTTTTGAGAGTTTCGGGGCAGTCTTCAAACTCCTATCCAGTCTTGGTGAAGACCTCGGCCGTGTTAAGTTGTTCCCTGATTCTGTGCTCATTTTACTAGGAATGAGTGAGTAGCTCACTATGAATAATCTGTACCAAATGCTAGTCACAGTTGGGTACCTGCTGAAGTACTTGCCTTGGGCAATAACCAAAGATTTCTGTCCTGTTCCTCAGTCTGGGGTTCAATTCCTTTCTCAGAGAGATGGTTTTCTTGTGATCCTGACTCCCCTTGTCTGAGGGAATTTTTTTTTGTCTCAACTTTTATTCTTTTTGTTTACTGACCACCTTCTGTTTTACTTAACTTGGTTTGCTAATAGCTTTCTTCAAGTGCTACGCTGCTTCTGCTGAGACGCCATAGTTGCTGGCGATATTGCTTGATCCAAAATTCATCTTTTCTAGTTATTTCTTTGTGTACCTGACCTTCCATCCTATCCCTAGGACATGTATTCCCAGCGTATGAGAAATGATGGAAAAAGCACAAGATTATGGGTTAGCACTTTGGACCAGTGACTAAACCAGCCAGTCAAAGGATGAGCCTGGGTTATCTACCTTCCTTGGCTGTCCTTGATACAGTCATTGATGTGAGGAACAACCTGTTGACTGTGCCTTACAGGTATAAATCCCTGCCTCAGGGGATATTTCCTGTTTGATGGAAAACAAGGAAATGTATATTGTGGCCCCCCACTATTGTGAGAACAGACACCTAGACTCCTGGGGGTTTCAGCTCACCATAATACTGCATTCTGTGAGCAGTGCGAGGGAGATGAACAGCAAAGTCCTAAGCAGGCTGAGGTACTGATGTGATTTGTTAGCCATGGAGCAGAGTTCTCCAGGATGGCAAGAGGTAGTCATGGATTTTGCAGCCTTTTGGAATTAGTCCTTCAGAGTGCTGCTCTGCAAGCATTCCTAGCACGTAGCCTGCGACTTAGGAAAGCAAGCGATGGACCGTGAGGCATGTTGGTTGCAAGTAGTGTACAAGAAAGGAAGAGTGTGAACAGAAGGATTATTCGGACACTAGTGTTTCCATGTACGCGGCATCAGAATTACCTACGGACAGCAGCTCAAGAGGGAGAAGCTGTAGCGGACGCTGGTTATGATCAAATTCTTACACTTCAGTGCAACCAGAGAAAAGAACAAGTACTTGGTGCTATTGCAGGGTGAGCTTGCTTTCCCTTTCAGGGAAGGAATAGGGGAGAGAGCAGGGAAGTAGGTTATCTCCTTATCCTTTCAGTAGTTGGTTTGAGGGAAGGGGCACGGCTGATGACAAGCAACAACTTCCAAGTTGCGTGGGCTCTACTCGGCTCCTCGTATGACCTTTGAATGGTGACACACTCCACTTTCTTTCTCAAGAGCAGTGATAACTGCCTACTGTACCGAGATATTCTTTGGAACGGTGTTAGCGTGCTTTTCATCCCCGAAAAGACTTGCTGAGTGTTGTAGAAAACATAGTGCAGGAAAACCAGCTTATTTAAATCCTGGCTGGGCAGCCTTTGCAATACCTGTTTGCAATACTGCTACAGTTGCCTTGGTGATATATTTTGGGGTAGCGGAAGGCTCTGCCACGCTTGAGCTTTTGATCCGGCAGGACATTTGTTCCCTGTTTTTTCTAGAGGAGGAGTTTAGCAACCTTTTACTATGTGCATCAAGGTCAGACGAGATAAGCCTATACTTTTAAAAATAAAATTATCATTAAAGCTCCCCTAAGGCAGGGAGTGCTGTGCCACATGATAAAAACATTCTAAAATAGGAAGAAGCATAAATAACACTATCCCTTTGAAATTCAGTGAAACTGAAGGGCTGGATGCAGGAAAATGGAAAGAAGGGGCGAAAATAGGGTCAGTTTAACAACTGTACTTTGTGGGCCGCCTAAAATGTTCTTTATTTTTCATCCCCGTGAATTGCAGCGAGCTCGGGCCAGAGCTACTTGCCCGCAGACTTTCCTGTCAGTAAATGCCCTGTGCAGATGGAACATAATCACTGCATTCAGCGCCTGACTCTTTGTGCTGTAAATCAGAAATCTTGTGGGACCATACTGTATAAATAACTCTGAACTAATTATTCGGGGAATAAAGGATAGTTCAGCTGAGCGTCTAGAGGAACATCTCCTCTAGAACATGAAATTATAGGCGTGTTCTCTAGTGCATCGTTGTCCATGATACCTAATTTATTCCTGCGGATTCAGTTGCATTCAGTACTCATCGCTACACCTCGTCTTGAGGTGTTTGCATGCCGTATCCCACAAGTGCGAGGAGCTGGGAGGGGCAGTGTAGTACAGGCTACCGATCTGTTGTAATTCCTGGTGTGCGTCTTCTCCCGTGTACTTTTCACGTAGGTGGGAGAACATAGGCTGAAGGAGGTAGGGCTGAGATGAAGTTCTCTCAGAAAACAGCAGTCAGAAGCAACTTAAAAATCCAGTTTCAAAGCCCAGACAGATCTCTGACTTCTCAGCTCTCCACATGTAGCAGATGGTGTGGTACAAGTTGTTCTAGCAATATTTCAAACTTGCTATTGCCTGCGAGTGCAATTTTTTGCAAAAAAAAAAAAAAAATAAAAAATGGGATTTTACTTTTTTGTCTGGAAATAGGGACACGGCCAAGGGAACAACTCAGAGGAAAGTGAACATGTAAGCCATTGGACACAAAAGCAAATTGTCACAGCTGGCAGAAATCATCTTTTTTAATCCAGTGGACTGACATCTCACATAGTTAGAGCTGGAAGATGGTTGGACTGTCTCGTGGAGATGCTGTAGCAGGGCTGGCTTCGGGAATATTTTATGGCTGGTACTAATTACAGATTCTGGGACACCAGGCTTGAAATCATGTTTTTGCTGATGTTCAGAAGTGACCTGTTCTGTGACCCACTTACTTCAGCATATGTCATGTTTGTTCTTAAAGCAGGCCAGACCTCGCTGAAGTCAAATCGTACTTCAGATCTTTGTTTTAGAGATAAAGCTAGATGATGGTTAGCGTGATTTATTCTAACCCATTTCTCTTAGTTGTCACAACTTACTGCTACCAGTATGCTTATTATCCATAAACTGTCTTCTAAATGCTGCTGACAGCTGACTGGTTCACACTCCTAGGAAACTACGTTAAAATCCAACTACCGTAAAACAAGAAACAGCAGTTTATACCCATTCCAGTAGGGTATAAACTGGAAAGTTCCGTGGGAAAGTTACTAAAAGTAATACAGTTAGGCTCTGTTTAGTGACTTGCCGAGTTCCGGTTCACCTGGTTGTACAGCAGAAAGCCAAGGGTGGATGACCACAGACTAAAGCCTTACCTACACTAACTGTTTCAGAATCTGATATCCTGAATCACTGCTTGCCCAGCGGTCAGTGGTTCTTTCAACGGTACGTAGTGATGCAAGGTGCGGTCGCTGTGGTGCACATGGCCCCTTGGCTGGATTTGCGGGTGGATATACAAAGTAGGTGTACAGGTTCCTTCTTCACAGCGTTCAGAAGAGTATTCACTGATGAAGAAGTATTTCTCGTAGTTGTTTGGGCAACCAGCAGTCTCTTTTTCCCTCAACCCAACAAGAAATAAACACAAACTTGCCCCGAGTGGGGTAATAGTTGACCTGTTGGAGCCGAAGTAACTGTTCTCTCACCATCACTGCATCATCCCTGATATTTTCCTGGTTTTGTGGTTATGAGATACTTTATTTTAAAGGCTGGTCTTGGTGTTATCCGTAGAGGTTATTCTTTCTAGAATAAATGACTGTTACAAAACCATTGAGGCTTCCTGTTGGTAACACTGGAAACCACAACAACAAAGCTTAGTTATATTACCCCATCTGCGGAGGAAGTTTCATGTGCCTTGTGGGCTTTCTGTAGAGCATCTCCCGTTACAGCTGCCTATCTGCTACTGTGTATTAATTAAGTTTTTAATAGGTGGCTTTTGGTATCGGCTACATCAGCACAGGAATTTCAAAAAATGGTCAAAATATGACTTTGCCTTTTTCAAGGGGGAGATGGACTTGCACAGAAATACTTCACTTAGAGTTAAAGTGGGTTTTCAATCTTCTCTTTAAAGGCCATTGAAACGTGTTTCTTTTAAGACTGAAATTTTTCAACAAATTCCTTTCCTCTTTGCCTGTCCTTCCCTCCCCAACGTTGTCCATAGGGTCTTCATGTTACCATGCTCCTTCCCTTAAAAATAATTACATGTGTTAATAAACTTGGAGCTTCACTTGTGTAGGGCAACAGCGACGTGAGAACTGGGACTACGGTTAAGTAAGAAAAGCAGCTCTTCAGTGAAGGAAAACTCATTTGCTGCAGGACAGTTCTGCATCCCCTCATCTTTTAATTGGATAACGTTACTGGTTTGGATTTTGGGCTCTTTCTTGTTTTGTCGAGTAGTTTTTAATTGGGGTTATTTAGCTCATAACAAGAAGCTACTTCAGTTTCACTTTAGGATTATATATGGTAGAGGCATAGGAACCATGTCCTGCTGCTGTTGGTGCCAAACTGGAGCACAGGAGGATGAAAACATCCTGGATTTGTGACCCTAGGCACCTCCCACTCTATTTCTCCTTCCTTTTTCCTACGATAATCCCAACAGCAAAGCATAGGCTGCTCCT
Source organism: Eurypyga helias (assembly GCF_000690775.1). Taxonomy (NCBI): domain Eukaryota; kingdom Metazoa; phylum Chordata; class Aves; order Eurypygiformes; family Eurypygidae; genus Eurypyga; species Eurypyga helias. The sequence continues at coordinate 32,733 of NW_010244401.1, read as the reverse complement.
ATTTGTGGTCATCTCATCTAGGATATGTAGGATGAACAGCTGCGGGGAGAGTTATGTCCAGAAAGACAGTAAATGCTGGAGAAGAAGGAACGGGAATAAGGAAAGACTGGAAAAGGGTAAAAACTTGATCTTGCAGCTTCTCTCTGATTGTGCATTTTGGTGCACTGGAGATTGTATTTTGACTGTGCTGCCTTGGAGATAACGTTTTAAAATACAATCTTGGGTACATTTAATAATTGTTGAATGAGACGTGCTGATCTGTGCTAAGTTAGGAGGGGATGAGTGACCGACATCCCTGTAACGGGCAGCATGCCGGCTGGGGTGTGTGCCCGCGTAGAACAGACTATTTCAGCTGGAAGGAACCTACGACCGTCATCGAGTCCAACTGCATGACCAGTTCAGGGCTGATATAGCTGGCGACCGATACAGGCACAGGAGGAGTAGAGTTCCAAGCTCCTGGAGCACAATCACATGTTAATTTGCAAGACTGTAGAGTGCAGCTGTGGGATTTACAGTGGGTTGGCATGAGGTACCAGTAGTCCCTTCTGTTACAGGTTAAGCGTGCTCAGCAGTGTGGCCGATTCCGAAACACGTGTGTCAGGCTCGCTCCTGATTAAAAGAAATTACACTGCTGTTGGCTACTGCGGTGGGAGTATGTAGCATGAAGGGTTCCTGTTTGTCGGATTCCGCGTTCAATTAGACCCATAAGCTCTGGACAAGTTGAGTGTAGAGGGCAGTGTCTGTTCACCAGACACACCAGGGCACAGAGGAATTGCAATGTGAAGAAACAGTTCCTCGTCACAAATCTGCATATGCCCCACCAAGGCCTAGGCTAGAAGCTTGTTTAAATGTTGTCATACCCAAGTGGGTCAGTATTGCCTCCTACGTTTACCCTAAACATCAGGAGCCTGAAAAGTGTTTATAGAGCGTGGATCTGTTTTCTAGACTAAACCCCAAACCATTTGTACATTCTAATTTTGTAGCACGTGGATTCTGAAGGTAACACCTCAAACCCAAGCTGTATTGTAAACTAATATAACGAGGCCTTCCTTAGCTTACAGGATCAGTTCGGTTTCTCAAGATGATTTCAAAGCCTGTGCTGCTTCGGGTTCATTTTGCTAACCAGCAGGGTCACAGAGTTAACGGGACCGTTCTGTTTTACTGCTGCTGTTCAGAAACCTGAGGGAGACTGTGTAACTGATGAAAATATCACCCTTGTGTTGCTGCTTGGATCAGCCAAGAGCAGGAGTAGAGGCAAGATACAGCTCTACTAGTATCTTTGACATTGACTTAATAATAGAAGAAAGCTGGAAGAATTGTTTAGATTAGCCTTGAAGGGATTTAAAAAGAAGTAATTTTAAAGTGTTATTTCCAGTCCAGCAACGTAATGTGTCAGAACTTGCCAATTAATGAAACTATGGTGACTGTTTAGCAATAAAAAAGTCTGCTTATGAAAACTTTAAAAAATTGATACAAGTTATGTCATATAGGAAGAGCAAAATGGACTCATAGCCTTGAAGAGGTTTTGAAGGGGCACAGCTTCCTTTCTCCCTTAAGTCACTGGGTGCAGCAGGACATGGACTGACCTGAGCTGGACTGCATAAGCATGGACTTGCTGCTCGTGTTTAATGCAGTTTTTTCTTAGAACACAGGTTTTAATTGTAAAGCTTTCTTTATGTCCGCTGCTCGCTTCGGTGCAAGTGAGAAACAGCATCCTTTGTCTGAAAGCTGATTTTCGTTCCTTTTTGCCTAAGTTTTTTTCATCTTTTCGTCTATAAACTGGCAAATAAAATGTTCAGTCTAATAGTTGGGCTCAGATTTAAGATGCTAAAGCCAAAATAGCAAGTTCTTCAGAACTGACCTTTACATTTCTGCCTGTCCTACACGTGGTCTTTAGAACATAGGTGGTGTTAGAGTTGAGTCTCGGTAAAGTTACTCTTAGAAAGGCACCTTGGTGAAAGCATAAGGGCTGTGCTATACGCAAGCCCTTGAACAAATGCTCAGAAGGTTGTTTCTTTAGTTGCTTTGTGATGGTATCACAGTTCTGCTTTTTTTCAAACATGCTTTTTGACTGATGGGGTTGGCATCACGTAAGCCAAGCTTTATCATTTACACGTATCTGATATACATAGTGAGAGCCAGCTCTCTGCAGGCCCCAGAGAATCCTTGTGCTTTTCCCTGATGATGAAGGAAGGATCCTGGGAAGATGAGTGGGGTTTTGGGAAGCTTTGTTGTCTCTTTTTGAGGCAGGGGGACATACACAGCCTGGGGAGGTATGAACAGTGCTCTTGTGATTGATATCGGTGTGAAACCCATGCTCTGGCCCAGTTACCAAGTGAAGCACAGCAAAATACTTTTCCACTAATCATAAATTGTATGCTTGTTATTCACGGTGATACTTGTTGGTTTTACTTGATTTTGATTATTTTTAATTCCATGAGTAAGGAGAGAAAGCAGAGGTACTTTATCAGATTAGAAAGCCTTTGTCTAGAGAAGATCCTTAGAATAAATAGGAAAATGGTATACAGTGTCTGGCGGTGCTAATAATTCAAGTTCTATTTGGTTTTTTTCTTCAGGATCTCAAAAAAATTGTAGGTATTAAGCGTTTTAACATCGCTATGAGGAAGTAGTTGATTTTTCATGAAGAAACTGAGATTTGTGGGGTTTTTTTTAGTAATCTAATAAATTTGAGTCTGATACGAACTATAGAAGAACAACTAGCCTACTTTTTCATAATCTTTTCTTCCAGTGGTACATCACCTAGCTTAGGATTGATGTGCAAAACCCAGTAGATGCTCTCTGGGCTGCCATAGCTACCCTGTGCGACAGAAGCCTAGCAGGTTTAATTCTGGTTTTTGTCATAACAGTACCAAATCTGCTGAGTATGAACATTTTTTCATTTTCTGTTTTTAGGTCATCATAATTAAATATATTTAGCTTCTTTAGGGGTAAAATGTTTAAAGAGGGCACGGCCCTCTAAATCGGAGTCATTTAATTGCATGGTAATTCCTGCACTTCAGCACCTAGTTAGAAGTACAGATATGCTTTGAGAAGTTGAAATAGGCCACATGCTTATGTCTGTCCAAGCTAAGCTTGTCTGTAGCCTTCTACAGAAGTTCCAATCCTTATTTTGATATAAGCTTATAGCTTCCATCTATTTTTTGTCAGCCAGTTAAGCTAAATTTACATAAGACGCTTGATGTGTCTTTCCATCAACACGCAAGCTTGCACCATGATAGTAGAGGTGCAGTGGTTTTTTCTGTGTATCTTGTCAGTGTTACTGCTAAATAAGCAGCTTTTCTCCTTTTAGGGGTTGGTGGCAAAGCAAGTAACTGCTTCTGGGTGCAGCGCTGCTCTAGAATAACGCTCGGCTCCCGGTCCCCGCTCGGCCACGGGAGGGTGGACTGAGCCCTGGTGTTATGCTCACTTGTCTTGTGGGCTGTGGGAACTGGCAAGCCTCAAGGCAGCATAACTTCTGGCTGTTGAGACTCAGGTGAGCTGGGCTAGTTTTTATTGCTTTACACGTGGGGGAACAGCATCCCCAGGTGCTGATTTCCAGCCTCTTTTCTGTCGTGCATCAGCTGTTACAGAGCTGCAGTGCAGCGGATAGCCGTGAGGCATTGCCAGTGAGTATTTTTTTCCTGAACAAGAGCAGCACTTGACTAAGAGGAACCTCTTAGGCAGCCTTTCTGCTTTCTCTAGCCTTCCCCTCGCCACACAAAGCTCCCTGTGTTAGGTCTGAGCAGGGAAGCAGGCTTTGAAACTCGCCCTGCGTTGTCGGCGGGGAGTGGGGGAGTATGATAGAGCACAGCCTCATGCTGGGCAGTTACCGCCTTCGCTGAGGAGCCTGGGCAGCACGCAGAAGGCTGCTTGAATGAATTTTGAAGGTAAAAGGATCAATTGCAGCTGCCTTTGGAGAGCATGACTTTCCAGCCTACCACGAGAGGGTGCTACGATGCTTTGACTTGTTATCCCTTGCTAAAAGGTTTTTCTATTAGGAAAAATCGTGTTTTGAGTAACTTGGTTTATGAAAGCAAGCAAGGTCCGTACGCCAAAAGGCAGATGTAGCTGTCTCAAATTTTAAGGGAATACCCGTTCATTTCGGTTTTGCCTTTAAGACCTGAGCTGCTTCCTTTTTAGTTGTTTTGTCCCTGTTGGGCTATATCCTAGGTCACTGCATCTGCCAGTAAGAGAGGTTTTCCAAGTTTGTGTCAGCATGCAGGCAGCCTTTTGCGTGTGAAAAGACATTAAGTCTGATACTTTTGCTGGGTAATCTGAGCCCTTAAATTCAGAGTCCCTTCTTATTGCTTCTGTGCACTTCTCATCTGTAAAATGGCAACAAAGCTTGCTTGTTTTGTGGAGAGGTTTAGACTTAACTTTTGCATAAGCAAGCCCAGAAGAGCGGCCTGGAGGCTAAATGTGGTCATGCACTCTTGTCTCATCCTGTAGGCTGTTGGAGAAACATGTTTGTTGTGGTTCTAGCCTGGGTTTCAAAACACTTGTAGCAGGATAATAGGTCTGAAAGAAGGTTAGTGTCTGTGGTGGTTGAGTTGCCTTGAAATGGAATCTCAAAGTGCTGGGCTTTGCTGAATGTTATCTGTCAAACTTCCATAAAGAGGCTGAAGCTGCAATGAATGAGGAGGGTAGAGAGCTCTACTATGCTGCGTTGGGCTGTTCAGCAGTACAGCCACACAAACTGAAAAGGGAATTGCAGTAAGGTTCATGCAGTTGGGTTGTTGGCTGGGGGATATGATCTCTGCAAAAGAGATCCTAAACCTGGTGTTTAGGGTTTAATCATGCAATTACAAAAAAAAAAAACAACACCCAAAAACCAAACCCCAAGATCCCTTGACACTACTGTGGTGTTCATTGTTGACTGCTCAGCTGTGGGGTAGTTGCTACACTAAATTGGGATGCGTTGGTGTTTTTCTAGATGGCACTTAGGATTCCCTTTAATAGTAGTCAGTGAAAGGCCACATTTAAAAGAAACACAGTAATCAGTCCCAAAGCAGGCTACTAGAAAGAAGATATGAAAATCTGTTTAAAACACAACCAGGACAGACTTCCTGTCGTGCATGCTGTCATGTAAAAGCAAAGGCATGATTTCTGGTATGCTGTAGCTGCCCTCTTCTCCCCCACGTTTTCCTAATGTGTTATGATGGCAACATCTTACGTGCATTTCAGGCCTTGGCATCTGGCTTTGTTACATCCACCCATCCATTATTCCCTCTTACAGAAAGATTAAAACACTCTTCATCACACAGTTCCCCCCTATGCTCCACCCCCTGAGCCCACAGGGAGGTGAGCTTGTAATTTCTGAAACTATAAAGCTATTGTAGAAGCATCAGCTTGATTTGTTAATAGAGAAGCGAGCTTTAAACTGCTCTGTACAGCCACATCATCAGGCTGAAGGTTACCCTTCCAGGAATTGCTCTTGTGCTTTAAGAAATCAGATCATGAACCTGCCGTTCCATGGTGAATTCCTTGTCAAGTGAGGCTGGCTGAAACTTAAAGGGAAACAGAGCTGCATGTCCAGGAACTAGTGCTGGTGAGAAATCCGGAACAAAAACTCTCCCCTATGAGCATGCAGCATCCTTACTCACCTGCCTGCATATTGAGCCATATCCCATCTGAAAATGAGACAGGTAAAATCACAATAAAGCAGCATAGTCTGCTCTGTTTGTTATTCTGTTCCTTTGCCATGTAACATTCAACCCTGGACTGTGGGGATCCTCTACATGCTGCTGTTCCGTTTTACCTCGCGTTAGGTCTAGTTTCTGCCCCTGCAGTTCCTTTTTGTGTTGTTTGGTGTAGAGGACCCTCCGTTTTGTCTGTGCCTATTGTCCTTCCTATGGTTTGCATAACCTAATTTGCTTTTATTTGCCTCATGTTTTCTTCAGTAGGCCCTCTTCCTTCTTGTCCTGTTCTCAGGGTGTCTTCCTATCTGACTCTGTGCTCTTGGTGAAAGTGTTTGTTCCCTGATTCCTTGCCTTTGCTGACAGACAAAGGATGCCAGCTCTAAAACCAGGAACGCAGACATGCAAGAAGTGAAGAAAATAGTTTCTCCCCATGAAGGTACAATCTTTGTTTAAATATTAAAAAGTTGAGATATTGACACGAATAAAAATCCCCACAGTTAAGAAAACTATTTTCTGATAGCTAATGCAGTTTGTTAGCTATTTTTTCCCCACTGGTAGGGTAGTAAGTTTATAAAGGGAAGACTGTTTTATCGTACAGGTAAGCAAGAGGCATGCGTACACAATATTTCTGCAGCAAGTCTCCAGCTGAACTACTAACGCAGCAGCCTTTCCACAGGACCAGGCTTTCTTTCCCAAGTTTGGCCATAGGGACTTCCTGTTGTGCTTTCCCCTGGGACAGATTTTCTTCCATTTTTTTATGCTTGAAGTTAACGTTTTAGCCCTGCTTTATTAGCTTGAGGAAGTGTAGGAGGTTTTGTTTAGAAAACACCAGTAGTTGAGACAGTGACTCATTTTCAAAGTGTTCTATGTCTTTGTATTAAAAGTGTTATTTATTAGTTAGACACTAAGGATTTTTGTAATGAAGGCTTTTGTGCTTGAGGAAGGATGGTTGATCCACACTAGTTTGAGTCCTGCTCTGCCATAGCTTCCAGCCTGCTATTTAGCAAACTAGTTGGTTTCCTTGCTTTAGACCTTCTTCTCCGTAGTACTAGTGTTACCCTACTCTGTAGGACTGTCAAGAGGATAAAATATCAAAACTGTGATGCACTCGATAAATCAAGTGCTACAAAAATATCCCGTGTAGTATCAAGTCATAATATTAGCATGCCCTGACTGAGAATGTTCTGTGGGCTGTGAATTTAATGCATGCAAGAATAAACCTTTACTGCTAGGGAAGGGTACAGCGTGGTACCCACAGACTTCCTCAGCAGAAGCCTGGAATCTGATACATTGTTAGTAATTTAAAGAAAAAAAGAGAAAGGCAAAGTGGTGCAGCAAAAACTGTGGAACTTGTTTAGTGGTAGACGTCTGAGCAGGCTAGATGGTTACTTACTAGAGGGTTTGGAAATAAGTCTTACTAGAATTCATATCCTCATTGGAAAAAATATCGTTGCATCTTGTCACAGGTCAACCTCCAGAGAGCAATTAACTAGCTTGAGACAAACGGCACTGTTTGGGGTGAGATACTCCTGCTGCTGATCCCTGCCTCTGGCGTAAAGGAGCAGGCACGTCACTGGGTGGCAAGTTCACTCTCAACTTTGTATTTTAGCGCTCAAGCAATTTTAAATCTGAAAAACCACAGACTGCGCATCGCCGGCCTGGTCTCCTACGATAAATGCCGAGTCCTTTCAGCAGCATGCCTCCGAAGACAGCTGCGCAGTTAGCATTCGCGTCTGCCGGGGTCTGTGCTCCCCGGTCATCCCCACCCCAGATCTCCAGACAAAGCCAGAGATGAATCTCAGCAGCTGCAGAAGGCTCAGTTTATGAATCTTAATTAGGGCAGGGAGTTATTTGAAGTGTTTCTTTCCATGAGTCTCTAATGATGCTTGTAAGGGCTACATATCCCCATTCAAGTTGTCAAGATAATGCTAACCTCGTTATAGGGGTGGAGTTCTGGTGGTCTGAGCCTGCACGGATGCCATGTCCCTCTGAAGATAAATAATGCTCATACAGGCTGTAGTGTTTTTCTGTTCTCTGCCAGCATGCTCTCAGTTCTTCTTCCTGATTTCCCCTGCCCAGGTTACACCTTTTTTTGCACACACTGATTTTTCCAGTTGTATTTTTTCCTTGAGAGTAGGCTACCACCCTTCTGTGTTACACTGCTTTCATAACGTTGGCAGCCTGCCCAATAAAACTGGTTTGAGACCTCTGCACCCAAGCCTGAATATTTTTCCTCCCCAGTTTAAAGAAACAGCCTGCGTTTTATATACTTGTCTTAAATTACAGCAGCCACCTTCATGTGTGAAGAACAACGCCAAGACTGTCTGTGTCCTCATAATTATATTGTACCTGTCAGTATGTAGGAAGCCCTGCCCTTTCTTTAAAAGTAAAGTCATTAGATTCCATATATTTTAATTAGGGGACTCATTTAGTTTCAGTCATGCTAGAGCATGTCTCTTTTGTAATTTTCCCTTAATGGGGCCAACAGTAGCTGTGCCAGCAGTATGAAGTCCGTTAGAAACAATCTGTCTACAGCATTTACAGTATATAATTCCTGGAAGATTCACTGGGATTTTTCAAAGTAAGAATACTTGTACCAATTTTTTTTCTATGATAGAGAGGGCTATAAGTTAGGTATTAGAAAATACCTAATCTTGAAGCTCACTTTGACAGGATATAGCCTGTTTGTGTCCTGGTCATCTGAATTACAGTACGATAAGGCTGAATTGATGAAAACTTGTCAAAAGGGAAGCTTGTCCCATGCGTGTCATCCCCTCCTCCCCCCGTGCTCCTTGACCAGTACTGGTTCCTGTCCAGCCCTGTGGTGGGACAGCCCAGGGAGCTAAGCTGACAGGAGACTCTGGAGTGCTCCGTTGGTTTCCCGACCCAGCGTACTGCACGTCGGATGAACGGGGGTGCGAGCGCGTGGAAAGTGGCAAAGGAGGCGCTGGGAGCAGGGATAACCACCCATCTGGCAGCAGCTGCTTGGTGGGTACGGTCAGTCCGCAGCCTCAAAACCTTAGCGAAATAGTTAGTGGTTTTGTGTCTTATGCCTGGGGGAGGGCTGGGATGAATCCTGCTTAGGATTATCAAAAAAAATACTATATATATCTAATAAGGCTGAACACTGTATGTCTTTAGCAAGGCTGCTATCTGAAGCGAGCTCCTGAAATTTGTCCTTTGAGAATCTATGAAGTTAAGAAGCAAGTTAACTCACATGCTTTAAGAATCAAAGCCAGAATACTCATAAGCAGTTAATTCCCCAAGTTTCTAAGAATAGTATCACCTCTTACCTGGTTTAAGGGTGATGTTTAACATATTTTACTTCAGTGCTTGAGTTCTTGGCTCTAATGGCTTTCTACAGTACTGCACGTGTATGCCTTGAATGGAAACCTGGTTATAACGCTGTGCCCACCAACAGCAGCTCTTCATTGCTGTCACGGAGTTGGTGGGACAGGCAGCGGAAGGAAAAGGCTGGCTGTCCTTCAAGCTGAACTAGGTGTGAACTTCAGGTTGGATAAACAAATGGCTTATCTGACCAATATTTCTGCCCAAAGAGTGCCAGTTCTGTGAATAAATCTGCTAGTCTAGTTTCTCTGGTAATTAGGAATGGAGTTCTTACGCTGGTAACCTGCTGCTGCACTTCAGTTAGTCCCAATTCTCAATATAGAAGTTTGACTAACAGTCACATTTGACATTACCAGTAAAAGGACATGCCAACCTAGATTAGTCAGTCCTTCTGAGGGCTGAGTCTGCTTGGCATACTTGATCATGACAATCTGATGTTTGCCATTACTCAGCTTTCCCGTCTTCAGAACCTGAGGTGTGACCCTGCATGTTTAACTTGTCTTTTTAGTGAAAAAGACTATTGTGTACTCCGTGCAGGTCCCTGCTGGGTATTCACCAGGCTCTCACCTTCGCATTGCAGTCGTGGATTCGTGTGCTGTCCGTCTTCATGGGTGATTCACTTGGTCTTTGTAGGTGCTTCAGAGTCTTTTCTTTTTTGGTGGCACAGGCAGTCTGCTGTTCTTCATGAAAGCATGACCCTAAGGGATGCTTGTCCCAGAATCTCTGCTGATCCTTCATGCAGGAGCTTCAGCATCCTTGCTGGAGGCACTTAAATGTGCTGGGTGCTTCCAGGTTTCTAAATTTCAGCTCTTGGTTCAGTTTTTTTTTTAGGGACTGACCATGCAGGCTTTATGAAAATTTAACACTGTTACGCTTGTGTGGCTTATTTTAGATTGTAAGAGACTTGGATCTCAGAGCAATAGTATGCCCATATAAACATGTTTCCTTGCCTCACTTCCCTCACTGGTTTTGACAGTTTTGGCATCTGCTCAGTTCTATAAGCTATCCAGGAAGTTGTTACTAAGTAGCCCATAGTTAAATTGGCTTTAAGTGCTTAAAGCAGCTTGAAAGCAATGGGAAGACTGTTTCTGGCAATGAGGTAGATGAGTAGGAAACATGTCATTAATTCTAAAGGCACTTCAAATAACTTTCAAATATTAATTAGCTGCTGATGCTATAAAGTCCTTCTAAGCTGAAAGACCCATTTTAAACCTACACGGTACAGCAGCTTTCAATCGGAAGTTCATCCTATCGGCTTCTGGATGCTCCACTGCTGGCTGAATAGCAGCTCCTGAGCTGAGGCATGTTGTAGTTAACCTCAAGCGTACATTTTCTAAGAAATTTGGGAGTTAAATACCATGTCGCAACAGCATGGAATTCCGATGGAGAAATACCCTAGAAGACAGGGGTTTTTAGTGGCATGAAGAAGCTACCGGCAATTGCAGTAGTGCTAAATAAGAGGTCTGTAAGGACGAGACAGAAGCCCTTGGTTTGAAGCAGTATCTGCATGGGATGGTGAACGTGTTCTGCTTTTTAACTGCTGCGTTGAGGAGAGATGCAGTTACTTGGAAAATAATTTAAATACAGGTAACTGCTGTAAATAGAAGTGTAACTGAAAAGTCTCCCAAGCTCCCAAGAGCTGCTTTAGTTTCCAGGATCAGGACAAAAGGCAGGAGGCAGCTTTGCTTTAAGAGGCTGAGTGAGAACCCAGTATGAGTTCACCACGTGTTTGGTTACTTGTCTCTGATTTGAAGGACGTTTGTACTGTAAGAGACTCAAGAGGGAGAATGATTTTGAGAGAAGCATTTGCAGGGCTGCCTGTTGCCTTGGAATTTCCAGCTTCAAGACAGCACCTGGTGTGCGGGTGTCAGTCCAGTGGTGAGCCCTGGTCCCAAAGGAAGCACTTAGTGTGGCTGGTTCTTGAGGGGGTACAATATAGCCCTGTGTAATCCAAGCAGCCAGCTGTCCCGACAACCTATACAGGCCAGCAACAACTGGGAATGTTTTTCTGTGGAGTGGGAGGAAGGAGGAACGAGGTGGAACCCCGTCAAATTAGAGAGAAAAAATAAAGTAAAAGAAAATAAAATCTTAGTTTGACACACTAAAGGGACCTTTCTGGGTCTTTCAAACCAGAAGAGGTGGGGACGCTGCAAGTTCCCTTCTGGATGGCACAGTTAGACTTTAGTCTCACTCTCAGTTCAAAGTTTACGTTTCATAAAACAACACTCCTGAAAGAAGCAGCAGGTTTGCCTCCCTCAGTGCAAACTGTGTGGCACAACTAGCAAAAATCGTGCTGTGAAACTCAATGCAGCTGTCTGTCTTTGCCAGGGATCTCATCTTCTACTGTAGGTTAAGTCATCTTGCCCTTCATTCATTTCCCCATTCATTGCTTGATGGTGGTGGCACACAGATAACATTCCTCCTGCGGGCTGCAAGTCCTGAGCTGTAGGCATGGTTTGATTTCTCTGCTCTGTGTGACTTAAAGTCACGTTTTTGTCTTGTTCACGCACGTCATGTGTCAGTGGTGACTCGTGTCATCTTGAACAGCCATTCCTGTGCTACTAGTCACTGCTACCGATGCTGCAGGTGTAAAAACTTACCAGTGCCACAAGAGGCAGAGTCACCCTGGTGTGCCCTCCTCCCTCTTCGTGATGTGCTGTACTCCTTGGCTCTACAGAAAAGTCCGTTACTAACCACGGTAAAATCCACAAAACCTGATGTTGTAGATGGATGCAATTTAGGAACTAACCAGTACTTTACAGAGGGAGAGGAAACGAACTGCTGAGTGAGCCGCAGTGTTAGACCTCCCACTGGGAACTTCCAGCCCTTTCCCTCTTCCTTCCTCCCTCAGAATATATATAGTAAATAGAGTAATTTAAGCACTGGGGTGGGGGGTGGCACCCAAAGGCAGAAGCAGTAATAAAGGCTAGAGCAGCCTTCAGCTAAAAACAGCTGAGGATATACTGACCAATCCTCCAAGCATCCCAGTCGAACCACCACAAACACTGGCAGCAGGAGAGATGTCTCAGACAGTTATGCCAGTATTAAGTGGGAAGAAGGCTCTTTAAATAACAACCAGTGGGTCTTATTCCCTGACTGTGTCAACACTGAGTTGTTGTTTCACCCGCTGAACAGGAAAAAAAAAAAGTCAAGTAATTGTGTGGTGAGCAAGCAACAAAGTGAAATAATTTGTTATTTTTGCTTTTTTGCAGTTACTGGATGAGTTGTAGGAGGGAATGAATATGTTCTTGTCATTTTGCATTTCTGTTCGAAAACCTCTGAGCAATATGATGAAAATCAGAAAAAGTGGACTAGATTTGGTTAAAAAAAAAAAAATTAGAGAAGTAGCACTCAGTTGAACATCATCACTGAAGCAATCCAAAAGAACATGTGTCTGTATTTTGTTGCTCTAAGCAACAAAGGCAGCATCAGTCCTTTCCCCTCTCATTGTTACCCTTACCATGCTTTTAAGTTACTGTGTCTAATCCAGTCTCGAAAAGCCTGCCCTGCTCTTAAAAATCTTAGAATCATGGAATGGTTTGGGTTGGAAGGGACCTCAAAGCCCATCCAGTCCCACCCCCTGCCATGGGCAGGGACACCTTCCACTAGACCAGGTTGCTCCAAGCCTCATCCAGCCTGGCCTTGGACACTTCCAGGGATGGGGCATCCACAGCTTCTCTGGGCAACCTGTCCCAGTGCCTCACCGTAGCTCACATTATCTGTCTTGTCTTACTCCAGGTAAATAGAAGACTTTGTGGTACCAATTCAATAAATTGGATTTAATTTAGTTAGGATTGCCTGAAAACCCTTTACCATCCTAGATAAACACATACAACTATTATACTCTTCCCTATTTCCCCAGCACAGGGAAGGAATGTTTGCAGTGTTACAGATGAACAGACTGTTAGTGTTCAAGTTAACATTGTAAATAGGCAACAAATCTTAGTTCTTGTGGGAATCTGTCTTTTTGACAAGTTAGTAGATAAATCTGGAATTGCAGCTACCTCCTTTAAGATGTTTGTCTATAGAGCGGATCTGTCCTTGCTAGCCTCATTTAAGGTTAATCTAAGCGTTTCCCATGCAGGTTCTGTTTTTGAAGTGGCAGTCTTCAACCTGATCAGAAGATGTGACATAATGTTTCTGGGGAATTAAGTCACTGGTTTCCACACGGTTGTACTTTGTTTGCTTTTCTTTACTGCTCTAAAAACAAATTAGTGGGAAAAAAGCCTCATCTACAGGATGTTTGTAGTCTGTTTACATCCAGGCACATTTAAGTTTCCCATCTCCTGGAGTATTTCTCCCTAGAGTATTAAGTGTTCTGCTAAATTTGAGAGGCATGACTTTTTCCTATCATACCTTCTTTAAATGTTCTCTGGTTCTGATGTTAACAATCTCATCTCAATGCCTAGCTTTACAGTAGATGTCACCGCTGCAGTAGAGGACACAAAATACACATTTTTTTCTTAGCTGCGTAAGAGTCCTTCGCATTTCATTTATTGCCTTGTCTTCCCTCTCTTTGATTAGTTCTTTTTAAAACACCTTTTTTTATTATTCTGTCAAAAATATCACTCTACTGAATAATACCAGTCACAAACCTACTCAATTGAGTGGATCTGGATTGAAAATGCTAATACAACTTTCTTAATCTTTATTCATTTACAGTCGTGCTTCTTTATAATAAAACTGATTTTATTACTACGATCAGCGAGTTTTTGTAGCTTTGATTACTTTGAGAATAGGAGCGTTGAACTTGCTCAGTCTCACCATCATCTCTTGTCCCTCAAAGCTGTATTAATTCAGCCAAATCCCAGAAGGGATTTTGCAAAAAAACCCCTTATTTCAGCGAGTACCTTCTTGGCTAAATAACAGGCTTAGACACACGAGGGCTAAACACTGCTGCTCGCAGATTCTGAGCGGCAAATGTAGCAACAGCCTCAAACTGCAAAGCTGTCAGCGCCGAGCGAGGAATTCTCCTCCTGCTGGGTTTTGTGTTACCCCGGTTATTCAGCAGCTGTTGGACGCGGCGCTGCTGAATGGAGTCCCTTGTCTGCTCCGCGGAGCCAGTTACGAGTCGTCTGGGTTTCACCAAGGGGAAGCGGCACAGCAGCCAGTAACCAACTTCGGCGCGATGGACGCGGTTCTCTGACTTCATACGCGTGTGTTCGCACGGGCGACCCCCCAAAAGAGTGAATCAGCCCCTAGGGCTGAGAAGGAGCGAGGCAAGTGGAACGCCCTCAGCCAGGGCTCAGCTGAATGCCAGGCTCTGGGGATCTCCTGGCAAGCATCCACGTTAAGAGATTTCCCTGGTTCTGGAGGGAACAAGACAGCATGCGATTTTGGGGCAAGTATTCATGCTAAAGCTCGGCTTTTCTTGGAGAAAATAAACCAGCATTTCCTTTTCTAACCAAATACATTTTGAAGGAGGCAAGATCACAGGAGTATTTTAGTCAAACGAAGTAAGTATTTTTAAAAAGGAGACCCCTTCTTTGTTCAAGAGAAGAAAGTGGCGGTGGACAATGGCTCGACCAGCATCTTGGTTGCTGACAAATGAGGTTGACAGTTTTGTGATTTATTTTTAGCTAGAGAATTTTTTTCTAAACAGAAGTACTGTGTAGCTTTGGCAGTTGCTGCGTATTCAGTGTGGGTGGATGGAACTGAGAAGTCGCATCTGTGCTAACAAGCATTTTGGGATTGCATTAAAAAAAAAACTCATGTACTGGAAACTGAAGCTGTATCAGCTCACCTGGGGAGCTCTGCCCTCCGAATATCCTCCTCCACAAGGTAAGCAGCACTGCCTGTCCCAGGCACTTGCAAAAATAATTACTTGGGCCTCAAGTTGCGACATCAGGTCAGATTTGGGCTGTTAGGTTGATGTTTTCTTTCACTCCCGAGATGACAAGCCATTGAGTTAGGCTCTACCCTCTCCTTCCAAGTGTCCCCTCTAAGTAGGAGGGCTAAAAATACATTTCAAAAAGCCAGCTGAGCAGCAGTTTAATGTGGTCATTGTTCCAGGTGCTGAGTCTAGGGCGAGTACCTAATACTGTAGGACTTCTAATAAGGTATGTCACTTGAAAAGCAGCTCAGACACTTACACCTTGTTAGCTCAAAGGTCTGATCAGTTAGTGCTTTATGTCTGCACAGTTGCCCTCTCCCCAGCTACGCTTGGTTAGTGTAGGTGTTTTTGGCTTGCGGAGGGGTCAGTTGTGCTGTGATTTTTCAAGTATTCTTTTTGCAGAAGAGCCCTTACTGCAAATGTTTGTCCTAACACTGCGTAAGTAAGTAGCTATTCATTTGATATTCTTAGAGGTAGATAATGTGTTGACTTGGATCTGGCCAGTGTTACAGCTCCTCAGGAATTCTGTTGGAGTGAAGTGTAATCCACATTAAGCAACTTCTCTCGGACAGTACTGATTTAAAAAAAAAAAAAGCTAAATGATTTGCTGAAAGCTGTCATAATGTTTGGCCATCCCACCTTTCCTGGAGAGGGAGTGGGTGACCTAATCCTCCTTACCCCACATACTGGAGAGATTTACTGGAACTTTACAGAGGGAGAATGTCAAATAGAGTCTTGATCTACATTTGTGCCCTTTCCCAGTTATCTTGGAAAGCCGGGTGTCCCTTTCCCTAAAACTGTTACTGTGGGAGTAGTTACTGTCCGCTACAGGCAGGCTTCAGAGGAACAAGGATTGAAAGTTCATCACCTCAGTACTCAATGGAAAGAGGTAGGTAATACAGAGCATCTACAGTTGGTGGGCTCTCTGCTTGTTTCTAGGTACCAGCTAAGCTGACTACCTTTATAGGATCTGAACAAATCCTTAGTAATTAAGCTAACAGACACTTTGATACAGTATTCAGGATTTTGCAGAGAGGTTACACATGTAGCTTTTTGTTCTAAAAAGCCTTTTGTAGATATTTTATTGGCATAATCACTGTCACTTTAGGAAAGTGTTTTTCTTACTCATTCAGAGCACATTCCAAATCAGATTGGTACTTTGAGTGGATTCTGGTGCTTCTGACCATTCCCAATACCTGTGACAGGAAACATCCGTTGTACCTTTTGATAACTATGAGGTTCAGCTCTCCTGTGCTCGCATGAGTTCCTCTCCCTGAAGTGTTTTTCAAATGCATCTAAAAACTTGCATCATTTTGCTGGCTGCATTTATCCCAGAGTCGCTTTCCTACTGGAGTTCTGTGAGGACAGAAAATCTTGGAGTTTATGAGAGCCAGTCTATTCAGTTAGAAGTGTTTGTGTTTACAATGATCAATACTTTGAAATTCTCTCATAAAACAGCAATGCTACCGAGTGCTTCAATAGGAGGTTCAGTCATTTACAGCCTTTACAGCTGTTGGTCTAGGAAGAGGTTGAAGCATCTTGCTTTCAGCAAAGAATGAATGAAGATTTTCATCTGAATACTGTGAAGCTTAAGCTTGATTTCTTTCATATTGGATTCTGCACCAAAAAGATACTGCTTTGCCAGAAATTAGTTGAGGAGAATATAGGGAAGTACTGCATTAAGTTGATACTAGGAGAAATGGTGTACGTATGGGTCACTGGCATCTGAGCAAAGAAATGGGCTGAGTGACACTTGTGTATTTGTTTGACAGCAGTAATAAGCGGGAGGATAACTGGAACAAAAGGCAGGTGGTTCCTTCTATCGACATTGGTTTTGTGGTTGGTTTGTTTTGGTGTTGGGGTGACCTCTTGTGATGTTCAGGTAGGCAGACAATGTCTTGAATTCTTCATACATTGGTATAATCAGTTGAGATCAACTTGTGTCTCTCCTTCTACCAATTAAAACTCAGTAACACCCCAACCTTGTCTGCCTTGGATTTGTAGATCAAGCTAGCCAAAAACACATCTAGGTACAGACCCACCACTTAAACCATTAAATGAGTGCAGTTTATCACGTGGCAAAACAAATCTGCTCCGAAGAGGTGAGGTGTATGGTGTAGGTTTCTCCATGAATTTCTCTCTTGGATTGACCAAAGATCACTTTTATTAACTTTTTCTATTTCAAATATATCTTGACAATTGAGACAAGACAGTGCTACCAGCTTGGCTTGAAACATGTCTTTTTATATCAAGTGAGCTGTTCATGATGCAATTTTGTCACTGACTCCAAAGTCTCCTCCCATTCTGTCTCTCCCAGCCTGGGACCATAAATAGAAACCTATTCCTTGCCCATCCCAAGTTCTTGGCTTGGAGCTGTATTTCTTGGCTTTATTCAGTGGGTTGTTTACAGTACTTAAACCTTGCACCACTCTGTGGGAGGCCCGAAGACTAACTATGGCTCTGCGCTTAGCTCAAGCAAACCACGTTATTAAGAGTCTGGTTGCTTGGAGGAGAGGAACACCTAGGAATGGCATGTAGTTTGGTTGCCTGCATTTCACCAAAGCCATATGTGAGCTGTCTGAGCCTTTTAAACTGGTGTTTTCATGGCCACATGTGTCAGCAGAAAGACTAGGTGGTCCATTTAGGTAAGGGCTTAAGACCGTTAGAGGGTAAAGAGAGGTCAGAGGTCTGCCTCTCCGCTACCACGTTATTAGACAGCAGAACTTGGCCCGTCAGCATTGGTTTGCTTTTTAGTATGTAGTTTGCCTGGAGTATTTTTGGTTAGTAGGGAGTGCTGAGACTTGGCTTCAGAAACAACGCTGCTGTAGAACTTGATACCGTTCCAATTGTGTCAGCAAAATAGGAAACCCACTTGCTGCTGTGTTATCAGTTCCGTTTCCTCATGTTCATTAAGGCAGAAATCCTGGCTGAAGATCTTGAAGTCTAATGATGCACAGTGATGGAAGTTTGGAAGATGCAGTGGGAAATGCCAATTATCCTAGCAGTCATTAGTTACTCGATGGTCTGCTTTCTCTGCTCTAAGTTGACCAATACCTGTTCTTTGGTAATCTTAAAAGCAAGCATAGAAAACGACGCTGCATGTAAAACAGCATTGTGAATATTTATATTGGTATTTAGTTTGAAAACTCAGAGCAAAAATAAGGTGAAAGGTGGGGCATACACAGGCATCTTGGTGGCCTTGTATTTAAATTTCCCACTGTGAAAGGGAGGCATGTGAGAAGCCAGAACACCGTGTGTGTATCTGTATACACACATGGTTACACCTGATGGTTTTTGATGTAAAATGCTAAGATATTAGATTGAGACTGTAGGCAATAACCAGCATTTACCCCATAACCCTTTCTTTGTCTCCCTTCGACTGACAGTCAGTCGCTTTGACTTGCTGCCAACACCCCACATCCTTTTCAGAGCTCTATTTCCATTGACACATTCTTTTGTTTAAGAGAAGTTGGCAGTTGGTTCATAAATGCAGATTATAGCAAACTTTATAGAAGCTCCCTGAACTGTACATTTCAGAGTGACTTAGCCAGCAAGATTTTCTTATATTCAACTTTTCCCCCACCACTCGAAGAACCAGAGAAGTGCTGCTAAATGGATGATTTCAGTTGTACAGGAAGGGTAACCACTCTCAGGGGACGGCTCTGAAGGGCACCACCGGGAATAGCCTACAGAGCTGGGAAGAGCTGCTGTGCCTGAAAGGTGGATTCTCCCACCGAGGAAGTTGAGTATACCAGAATGAAGGTTTCATATTGCGCTCTTAACTGTGGAGGGAATAGGAACAGGATGCAGATGTCAAGGTGATGGCCTGCAGCGTAAAATAGCTATCTAGGAAAATCAGTTGTAAAGGAAGTAACGCTCATCTAGAGGGTAGAAATGTGTCTGATGTTATTCTCCCTGCTGCGCTTGCCAGGACCTTATGAACAGCTACACATTGTGCAGGAACACCCCATGTCTTTCCCACTAGGAAACACCTCTGGGAGGGTGGCTGGAATGGTGCAGGGACAGAATTGCCCAGTTACAGGAAGCTTACAGCCAAAGAGTTACTAGCCCATAATGCCAGTGCTGGCTACTACTTGATTGCCATCAGGAGCTCATTAACAGGCTAGCCAGCCATTAGCCTTTGGCTAAGGATACCTTCTTGACAGAGGATAAATAGATGTATTTGCAAGTTACATTGTTAGTCCAACCTAATCCTGCTAATCCCTCTTTGTTCCAAATACCAATTACTCATCTGTTGTATTTTAACCAATAGATTTGTTATTTCAGCAAAGGTTATTAACTATTACAGCTAAAACTAATTCAGCCACAAATCCATACATGGCTTGCCATTTCCTGGTCCAGTGTCAGACCCACCTGAAAAGTGTGTTTGTTACAAAGCTCATCCACAGAGGCTGTGCTGTCCTTCTGTACAAATTCTGCTTCTGCTTTGGGCATTAGCACATTAACTAATTTATATTAGTACAAATACCACCGTAACTAAGAGTACTTGGAACAAATGAGAGGAGAGAAAACAAACTGCAAGAGGCAAAACCAAAGAGGAAGAGAGATTAAGGCTCTCAAGTAAAGGCATCTCACCCTGTAGCTACTGGATATCACACTGCAGGTTCCCTGAGCTTGGTTTTACCAGAGGAGACAAAGCCATCACAGCTTGTCACAACTTGAGGAAGGCAGCAGCCTGCAGGTATTAAGTGCTCTCTTTGGTTATTTTTCCACATACAGTAGGTGATAGTGGCAGGGGAAATAACTCATCTCACTGAGCATACAAGGAAAAGCAATTCCTCATCATCACAGCGCAGCCACAGTTTTATATAGTGTTTTACCACGTCCACAGTCTTACAAAACACAAATATGTGGAATAACGCAGGTTGCTTATTTCTTACCTTTCTCCAGATCAGAGACCGTATCACGTGGTGCCCCTTTCTCACAGAATGGTGGAGTTCATGGCTTTCTCTTGGTGGGCTGCAACAACTCCTCTCCCCCTGCAAAAGCCAAACCACCAACTTCCCCTTCCCAGCTCCCTTTTATACCCCCCTGCAGCCCCCGCCACGCTCCCAGGTGTGAGACTGCCATGGTGATGGCTTGTTCTTTAACCCTTCCTTGTCCACATGTCCTGCTCCAAACCATACAACCTTTGCTTAGGGCTTTGACAGGAGTCGTCAAATACGTGTATTTTTTGAGGGGTAATTTGGCGGTATCCTTTTGGAGAGCTGTCCTGAGGCTAAGTCAACACATACGCAGTGCTGACTGGACGTACTGCACTGGCCTTGCTTTCTGTTTCTTTCTGAGCTCCTGACATGTTGGAGAGTGTTTCCTTGCTCAGTGCTTGCACACCTCTTAGACGGGTATTTTCACTAACGTCGTTTCCTGTTGATTCATGTATATAGTGCTCCAGCACTATGTGGAGTGAAAAATGATTCAGTCGGGGTGGTTCCCTTAATGGGTGATCTGTTTTGTAATTTGTACAAAGGAATTTCTCCAAGGAAACTGTTTGCTTTCTTCCCAAACACTTGGTTGCCTAACTCTTAGTGGAACTAAACCTCTGTCTTTATAGCTCATCTCAAAATTGTTTCAACTTGCAATCCAGTTCCCACATCCTCTGTTTGTTCAGCGTTCCCTGGGAAACTCCACCCTCTCTTCCAGCTAATAACCACGTTAACCCGCAGCTCGATATTCCCAGTTTCTCCTTCGCCCGCTCGGCAGCGTTAGCTTTTTCCATTGGCCGCGAGCAGCGATCGTCGGCACGTGGTGGCGTTTGTGCTGGCAGCGGCGTTACAGGAGGCCAAGCAGCTCTTCTGCTTGCTGCGAAGCACGGCATGAGCATGGGGACGGTCCTTTTCCAGTCCAGCAGTTATGGCCAAGAGGGCAAGCTGCTCTGCCGCCTTGGCGAGGAGGCTGCTGAGCCCGGCGCGTTGAGTTTCACAGGTACGATGTTCGGGGATGTGATGCTGTGCCGTCCCTTTCCTGTATTTCTCTGAGCACTTCAGGGATATGGGTCCTTTTGGGTCTATCAATGTCTTTTAGCATGGGCAGGATTTGCTGCCTTTTATCTGGGTTTTAGGGTTATTGGAATGCTTCATTTTTATGAGCAGTTACCCCGTATTTCAGAAACAGAGACTACTTCATCACCTGATGTGATTGAGATATTTCAGATTTAGTGTGTACTCCCTCCGGCTCTTGGACTGAAGAGGTTGGTAACCTCCGTGTGGGCAGCACAGGTTGTGGGGACAAAACACCCCTTACACGTTGGCTGAATAGGAAAAGTGTTCATATCCGGAGAGAAGCAAATTGTATTGTGGGAATGAAGAAAAGGAAGGAGATGGATGGAGCGTAACCTCCTCGCATGACTGTGTGTTACCCGTAGACTAAATGATGATGTAAGTTTTCCCTTGTATAGGAAATGAAAGTGGTGATATATGATTTATGGTTAGCCAAAACAGAATTTCCCAGCTCATTTCCTTACTCCTGGTGTGAATAGAGCTCGCAGACTATTCAGCTGGGGGGTATCGCTGGTGGTACACTTTGGTTATCTTAGTTTCTTTAATGAGGTCTGCACAATTATCATGTTTCACAGACCTTCTGTGTCCTTACATATGGGATGGTACAGATCCTACGCTGCACTGAGCAGTTTGCAATAGGAATTCCTAATTGCAGTAGGAACTTTTCTATCCTGGTAAATCCCCTTTAGTAGATATTTGCAGTTACTTAAGCACCCAAGTCACTCTAAACATGAAGTGAAGGAAGTTAGTGAGACATGAAGTCTTAAAAGCATTTGATTTTTAGGTAATGTGATTTTTAGATAAGCGCTGTAGTTAAGTGACTGAAGCACCTCATCAAACATTAACTTCTGCTGGCTCTTTTTTGTACACAGCGTGGGTGTTACGAACATGTGCCAGACTCCCAGGCATTCCCGAGGAAGCGGTAGTAGCCCCCCATCTGCTTTGTCTCCTAGCTGGCTGTCCAGCACAGCACCTGAAGTGGTTTGGTGTGGGTGCCGGGTGGCACTTCTGCTGGTGTTGCCTGGGCCACAGTGCCCGCTGCTGGGCTCGGCGTGGGCAGGCTGAGCTGGCCATGGCATGTGCTGCGGCAGCTCTGAAACTGGGCTGACAGGAGGCTGCTGCATGGTTAAATGCTTAATTAACCGTGCTCTCTGGTAATAGGGGTTGGATGCTCAGTCCATGAGCTTTCCTGGCCTGGAAAGAAACTTAAAGCATGCTTTGATTTAGAACAAAAGCGTATATTTTTGTTCTAAGCCTTTCACCTTTCTGCAGATACATAATTAAAAGTTGGAAGTTATTTAAACACCATGAAAGTATTTTGGAGCTGCGAGGTCAGGGGAAACACAGCCTACTTTTGTGTTTGCTCCTGAGCAGGGATGTGTAAGGTGGATTTCTTGTATAGCCCATTTGCTGAGTGACTTTGCTTCGGGCACTGAAACGCTTTCTCTGAGACAAGTCACTGTAGGAGTGTAAAGAATGTATTATTTAATCACATATGTATTTTTGCTCCATAAAGAGAGCTGGGTTTAGGAACTGGTATTCTTTCCTGGTGCTTAACAACCGAGCATGCATATGCACACACACAGCCCTAAGAAGTGACAGTGGGATGTTGGCAGCTGTGCTGTAATGTAGGTAGCTCAGCAGGCATTGGGATCTCCTCTTTTTTCTGTGAAAGCACCCAATCTGATGAGTTCTTGTGTTGTAAAACTAATTGCAGTTGATGGTTAGGAACACAAAGTGTATGTAAATACTGTATCTGCAGATATTGAAAGGAAAAAGGGACATTTTGGTAGCTTAATCTCTAGTCAGTTCTTGCTAGGAGAACCTTGATAGGGTGCTGCTACTTTGGCAAGGGAGGTAGGTTATGAAGTCATTGCAGGATGAGCAGGTTATGCAAGCACGCTAACTCTGGATGATTACCAGAAATGTAGTCAAAAGCCATTTAGCTGCGTGTTTAAAAACAAAGCATACCAAACCTCAACCTCATACTTTCTCATGTACCTACAATACAGTAAAAAACTTGCGTGTAGCTGCTGGGAACCCTGCTACGTCCTCGTTTTCCAGGCTTGAGTTCTGTCCTGTGACACAGATTTGGCATATGTTTGCCTGTTACTTGGCACAGGCCTCTTCCTGTTTTATGTCTCGCTGACTTCCCAGTTTTCCTGTTCCATGTTGCCTTTGAGCTCTTTGTTCTCCTTTAAAGCGCCTTATAGACTGGCTCTCACGCATGGATGTACATCTCAGGGGAGTGCGGGAGGGGGGTATTACAGACGTTCTCTGGCAGCAAGTCTGCTTAAGAAGATCCTCAGCCTGACTTCTCAGCCCCGCAGAAATGGGCCAAAGCAATGATTGTAAAGTGGTTTTTTTATGTTTGGTGCATTTAATTAAATCTTTTTACAGTGAATTTCCGTAAGTAAGTTCAACAAGAGAATTTAGAAATACATATTGGGACAGGAACGTACGTCAGTTGTGCTATCACAGAAAATGCTTACATCTTTACGCCTTCGTATTTTTTTTGCCCCCCTTGAGCAGCCCACATGTATGAAACCACATCATCACTTTCTGTCATCTTAACATTGAAATTTATTCTGCTACATGTTCTTGGAAAACGTCTCTGTGAGTCAGAAAGCCAGTGATGGTCCTGGTACAGCACTGCCATGAGGCATTCACACAGTTTTGCATTTTACTACAGTTCTTTCCAAAACCCTGTGGATTTAGATTGATTTTCATCATATTGGGAACTGTGCGGACATTTTTATCTGTAAAACAGATCGGATTCCCGCCGCATTCCCTTGTGCTGTCAAGTCTGCATCAGTTGTCCTTTGAAACAGAACTGCCTTGGGCATTCAGAAACACTGCTGCTAAATACCATCACCCTTACTACTTTCTGCCCCTGTCACTCTTCCACCTCTTATTTACGTAGTCTTGGAATGTATTACAAATCACCATCTTTGCTGATACTGAATCAGTTACTTTCCCAACCAACAGATCTCATTTGTGGCATAATTCAGCCTGTCTTACCTGTGCTTATAAAGTCAGTTCCAGGTTCAGGCTGTCTACTTCAGCCACAGAAACAATAAAGACATAAGCCATAATATTTGAGTCTTGAAAGGTTTCCTTCACTACTTCACATAATTAAAAACCCCCATCTCACCCATTTTTTTTATCTGTGAATTCTGAAATACTTGCAAATAGAGGGTGTATATAAACAGAAGTATATATAATACAATAAATATTAAATAGAAATTTTATATATACATAGCTTGCTACTTGGTATATAGGCAGTAATTCACCTTCTGCAGCTGCTATTAGGAGTAACCTGTAGAATGAAGAGTCAAGAAAGTAGGGATTGAAAACCATGAATCTAAGATGTGCAGACGTGGTGATCCCTTCCCATTAAGAGTATATTCATAGAAGCACAGAACGGTTTGGGTTGAAGGGGTCCTGAAAGATAATCCAGTCCCACCCCTGCCATGGGCAGGGACACCTTCCACTAGACCAGGTTGCTCCAAGCCTCATCCAGCCTGGCCTTGGACACTTCCAGGGATGGGGCATCCACAGCTTCTCTGGGCAACCTGTCCCAGTGCCTCCCCACCCTCTCTGGGAAGAATTTCTTCCTGATATCTAATCTAAACCTCCCCACTTTCAATTTAAACCCGTTACCCCTTGTCCTGTCACTACAGGCCCTTGTAAAAAGTCCCCCCCAGCTTCCTTGTAGCCCCTTCAGGCACTGGAAGGTGCTATAAGGTCTCCCCGGAGCCTTCTCTTCTCCAGGCTGAACACCCCAACTCTCCCAGCCTGTCCCCATGGCAGAGGGGCTCCAGCCCTCGGAGCACCTCCGTGGCCTCCTCTGGACTGGCTCCAACCAGTCTATATCCTTCTGATGTTGGGGGCCCAGAGCTGGACGATTGAATATTCAGAGCTGAGCGTTGCGCAGTAGGATCTTCACTCTGCTGTACACTGGGCTTTGATCTATTTACAGTTGTACACAAAGTAATTTCCCCTTCTCCTCTTTCTCCAGAGG
Source organism: Eurypyga helias (assembly GCF_000690775.1). NCBI lineage: Eukaryota > Metazoa > Chordata > Aves > Eurypygiformes > Eurypygidae > Eurypyga > Eurypyga helias. Next base: position 7,872 of record NW_010244401.1, on the reverse strand, counting down.
CCCTGCACCGCCCCTATGGCTGCGATGTTGAACCCCAGGCACTGAATGAAGCCATCAGATGGAGCTCCAAGGAGAACCTGCTTGGAGCCACTGAGAGCGATCCCAATCTCTTCGTTGCACTTTACGATTTTGTAGCAAGCGGTGACAACACACTCAGCATCACCAAAGGTAAAGCTGTGACTCACAGAGCACCTCCTGGGTTGAAAACTTCCTAACAGAAAATAGAAAGCAGACTCTCTCTCCTGTCGTTACATTGGAAGGAATGGGAACGAGTGCCGTTAGAGATTATTCTCCGAAGGGATAGCTATGAGCAGACCGTCTGTCTCTTGCTTGTGCTGGGGGGACACCTGCAGGGCATTCCTCCTAGGACAGACACAGCCTAGCCCAGCTTGCTGTTCCTGTTCTAGACTCCCCAAATCATCAGCCCTTTGAGACACCTATTTTGAGGAGGGTCAGAGGAAAACTTTATTATTGGTGATAACAGAATTCAGCACTTTCAGCTGAGGCACAATGAAGAATTTCACAGACGTTTTCTGTTCTGTTCATACGTATATCAGGATATGTTCTACTGCTGAACTGTTGTAAATCATATGCCATTTAAGGCTTCAGTGAGGAGACAAACCTCATCCCTCCAAGAAAAAAAAGTCTTTCTTGTTTAAAAAGCTGGACAACAGGAAGCTTTCTGAGTTTTATCAATCACACTACAGCAAATTAGGGAACAGTATCCTAGGTATTCTGTCTGAAACTTCATAAATGTTTTATACATAGCAGTTCAATTACAAGATCACTGCTGCAGATTTTTATAGTTAAGCTGCAAACCCAGCCTTGGTCAATGAGACCTCAATAATTACACTGCACTTACTGTCTTCCTGCTCATAGGTGAGAAGTTGCGAGTCCTGGGTTACAACCAGAATGGTGAATGGAGTGAGGTACGTTCGAAGAATGGGCAGGGCTGGGTACCAAGCAACTACATCACGCCAGTAAACAGCCTGGAAAAGCATTCCTGGTACCACGGGCCAGTGTCACGCAGCGCAGCAGAGTATCTCTTGAGCAGTCTCATCAATGGCAGCTTCCTGGTTCGGGAAAGCGAGAGCAGCCCAGGGCAGCTATCCATCTCGCTCAGGTACGAAGGACGTGTTTACCACTACAGGATCAACACCACCTCCGATGGAAAGGTGAGGATCTCTGCATAATGCTGTGGGGAGAGGAAATAAGGATGTTAATTAAGAAGTGCTGCAGACTCTCAAGTTGCAGACCATGAAGAGAGGGGTGTATGTGAGAGAAAACAGGTCCAGTGGTTGATCAATATAAAAAAAGAACATGTATGCCAAGCGTTTGGTGGTAACTCACGGAACATCGCTTCTGAAGAGGCGCAGATGGTAGTTACCCTGCAGGAAAGCAGCTAGGGAGCAAAGCAGTTGTGGTTTGATGTCATATCTTCCCACTGATCCACTTAGAACAAGCAGAGCTTTGGTAAGTCAGCAGTTTGGATCAGCATTTTGAAACCTTGATCGAGGAGCAGTACAGTGTGTTGAGTGATGCAGAAACTGGCTTTGTGCTTGGCTACAAGAAATCTAGTTTCTAGTCCGGTAAAGCACGAGGCAGGAGACAGCAGCGCTCTCAAGTGCTGGCTTATGTCTAGCTGCCTTCTGCAGGTGGAAATCCCACAGATTAATATTTGTCCAACAACATGAGAACAAATACTCTAAAGTCTGTTTCCCTTACCTCTTTTTTTTTAAATAACCCACTAAAATGTTTTTACTGTGCCTGTTTTCCAGTATTACGGAAAGCTTCCAGCTGCCTTCATTTAAGTAGATTCCTGGTTCGTTCCTAACAGGTATATTTCAGCACACTGGCAGAGCTAGTGCACCATCACTCAACAGTAGCAGACGGACTGGTGACAACTCTGCATTACCCAGCACCCAAGTGCAATAAACCCACCGTCTACGGCGTGTCCCCGATCCACGACAAGTGGGAGATGGAGCGGACCGATATCACCATGAAGCACAAACTTGGGGGAGGGCAGTATGGCGAGGTGTACGTTGGTGTCTGGAAGAAATACAATCTCACAGTTGCTGTGAAAACCTTAAAGGTGAGTTTTTCAGGTTGTTACGCACCGTTCGTTTGCTCACCATTTATGATGAGGGTGAGGAAATCTTAACGTTCTCAGTCATACCTCCTAAAAATGGGATGTGAGCTGCATAAAATCCATGCTTGAGAGTAGCTTTGCAGAACAAAGTTAGCACCAGTGCATGTGGCTTAGAAACAGTTTGGAGTTTCGTCCCAGCAAGCCCCTGCAGGAATGTCCTAGTCAGATCTGTAGAGATGGTGATCAACTATACTTACC
>NW_010244401.1:0-5513 GCF_000690775.1 Eurypyga helias | reverse complement strand
AGCTGTGGAAGCTTTAAGAAATCAAAGGTCTTGGAAATATCTTCTACAACCTCTCCCCTACTGCTGGAAAAATTCAGCTTCTCCATTTATCTTCCTTTTCTTCTGTTTGTTTCAAAATTAACAGCTACAATTCTATATACTCCCTAAGTAAAGGAGCTTTCAGGCTTAGTTCCTCTGCCTTGCTACAAAAATTGTCAGTGATCCTCGAGTTCTTCCTCTCCCCAGCCACAGCTGAATGGGTAGCCACAGCAGCTGCTAAAGGAGACAGCCACCACATTCTGGGTCCTGCAGACGTGTCGCTGGGCCATGCTGCAGGCCAGCCAGGCAGCTTTTCTTGGGGTATATTCTGCTTTCATAAAAGCTGAAGCAGCAGGACGGAGATCAGGATGCCATCGTTTATATTCAGCTCGGGTACATGGTGGTAAGCAGACGTTGGTCGTCAAGATAAATTTTCCCTTCTTTTGCCTCTCTGTTTATCTAGGAAGATACCATGGAGGTGGAAGAGTTCTTGAAAGAAGCTGCTGTGATGAAGGAGATCAAGCACCCAAATCTAGTGCAGTTGTTAGGTTAGTGAAATTCCTTGCTCTTTCTGTGCTTGAGTTTCCACCAACAGGAAATCTCTCCTGTTCAAAGCAGTGGCAGATTTTCTGTATTTATACAACCTACTGAATTGGGTCAGTTCACAGGGTGGTATTTTTGACAGCTTATATAGAATTGGAGCTGAGACGCTAATTTTAAATAAAACATCAAATACAGTCATGCACATCAGTAGACAACTTTGCTGTTGAGGCACCACTATGCATTATATAAAAGTTCACAATGTCAGCCTCCTTTTAGTTTGTACCCTTGGCCTTAGACACGCTCCAGGGTTCAGTTATCAGGGTCAGATTCCTTTTCTGCTGCATTAAATCAGATTGACAAAATTATTTTCCATGACTTACGTTTTTGATAGAACAAAACAAAATTATAAGAAAATGGAAAGTGAAAGAAAAAACTTAGATTGGAAGCACAAGAAATGCCGTGTTTCATGCTTCTCAAATCGGAGAAATGTATAGAAAAACATACATAAACAGGAAAATCAGTGTGTAATAAAGCAGAAGACGACCAGATCGCTGCTGTTGTAGGGCACCCTGTGTACGGCCAAATAAGTACACGAGACCCACGAGGTGGAGACACAAGTCAGATCCAACAGCATGCAAATGGAAGAACTCTGCAGGCGTTAAAGCTCGGCTGGGCCCCGTCTGTCTCACTGACAAATGCTTATGATCATCGCTATTAAATACTCTGCATAGCTGTTAATTCTACATGTACAAAGATTCTTAAGGAGACACCCTAAACCTTAACTGGTGTTTAATTGCCTCTGGACTTTTGCTGCTCTCAGAAGCGAAGCTGTCAAGCCAAGCCTAGGATGAAAGGAGAAATGTGAAGAATGTTAAGGCTTTTAATAATGGCAACTATTCTGTACCCGTTTAAAAAATGGGCACAGATGAAGTGTCTGCCCAGCCCTGTCCGATGCCAGGAGCAGAGACTAAAAGCTCTCTCATCAGAGAGGCATTTTTGCTCTTTCTGATGCGCCGTGTCGTTGTGTTTTACTCCTGTATGTGCGTAACGGTACGGACGGGCAGTCAGCAGCACGGCAGCGGGAGCTCCCGGGGATTCAACATGAGTATCCTGTTGCCCTCCTCCTCCGCAAGTACATGCTTTGTACACAGCTGCAGTGACTGCAGCGAGTAGTCATCTGCGGAATGTGCGGGAATGCTGCTTTAGGAGCAGGTCCCACCGTGCCGATGACTTACCCAGCTAGCGCACGTGGGAGTGCTTCACATGACTCTCGTGACACTGCAGTCTGGAAATCTTGCCAGCTGACAGGTACCTGCTTCCAGCTGGCCACTCTTGAGCTTTAAGAAGGAAGAGGGGAAGAAAAGCAAATCAGATGTGTTCAGAATAACTCCTGTTTCATTCTATAACCCTCCAAAGAGCAGAACTCCTTCATGTCTATTATACAGGAATAGTGGTGCTTTGATAGACATCTTTCCCGCTATCCATAAAGTGGATGGACAGATAAATAGCCAAGAGCATCAAATTTAATTTTGGCTGCACTGATCTGAGTCTTGTAGATGGGAAGCCTTAATTTTCAGAGGAACATTCACTGCTACAGAGTGCAACAAATAGATATTAAATCAGAAATAGTGATAATCTAGTGAAAAACGGGATTATTCACATGCTCCCTCCTCCTCGCTGCTAGGTGTATGTACCCTGGAGCCACCCTTTTACATTGTGACGGAGTACATGCCGTATGGGAACCTGCTAGACTATTTACGGGAATGCAACCGGGAGGAAGTGAGCGCTGTTGTGCTACTCTACATGGCTACTCAGATCTCCTCTGCTATGGAGTACCTAGAGAAGAAGAACTTCATTCACAGGTGGGTGAAGTCACACTGAGCCACTAAGGTTCCAGATTGTAATGATGAACAGGCTACCAGCATGGTGGCCCAGGAATTCCTTCTTTTGGGGAGGTTTCTTGCAGAGTTAGGTTTCATACTGGCTTATCTACAGTCTTATTGCCTGTAAGAAGGCTGGGGGAGACTTCTTACAAGGGCAGGGAGTGACAGGACAAGGGGTAACGGGTTTAAATTGAAAGTGGGGAGGTTTAGATTGGAAATCAGGAAGAAATTCTTCCCGGAGAGGGTGGGGAGCACTGGGACAGGTTGCCCAGAGAAGCTGTGGATGCCCCATCCCTGGAAGGCCAGGCTGGAGGAGGCTTGGAGCAACCTGGTCTAGTGGAAGGTGTCCCTGCCCATGGCACGGGGGTTGGAACTGGATCATGTTTAAGGTCCCTTCCCACCCAAACCATTCTGTGACTCTGTGATCTGTTGGCTGTTTTGGTTTCAGTACTGTCTTGTAATACCTTTCATAGCAGGCTTAGAATCCTGTGCACAACTGCCTGACAGCTATGAAAGTTGGTGTTGTCCTGCTCTCATGTACCCCCCATGTGCAAGACATTGTCAACCCCAACTCCTGTTTTAATCCAGTCAGGTAAAGCCATGCCATAAAGCTGTTACCAGCATGTGCTGATCTCATCCTGTTCTCAGGAAACATAAACTTCTCCTCGTGGCAGCTATCATTACGGGAAATTTAACAGAATTTAAAGAATGAACCCTAATCCTGACCTTCTTGCTCCTAAGAGTAAGGCCATTCGATTGCTGACACCGTTCAGAGCGAAGCTGTCATTGTCTTTACCTTCTTACAAAGGGAGTGTGTCCCGATTCATGAGGTAGGGCCAGGCTGTGCAGCCACAGGACTCTGTTCAAAAGCCCTGCTCTTGCTCCAGTGAAGGAGTGTGCGTTTTTCCTTTGTACAGGGACCTGGCAGCACGGAACTGCTTAGTTGGAGAAAATCACGTGGTGAAGGTGGCTGACTTCGGCCTAAGTCGCCTTATGACTGGAGATACCTACACAGCTCATGCTGGAGCCAAGTTCCCAATCAAATGGACAGCTCCCGAGAGCCTGGCCTACAACACCTTTTCAATCAAATCAGATGTGTGGGGTAAGAAATCTCCACTTGGTGTTTTGCCTTTTGTTTTTCTTTGCTTTCTTTGTACTTTCACCTACACTGGCCTGAAACGTCTGCGAGAAAATGGTGCTGCCTCAAGCTGCAGCGAAGGCCACAGTGTAATGAGCAACACAAGAGGAGGGCAGTCTTCTGACCAGGAGTTTTGTTTCCCTCCTTTTGCAGCCTTTGGGGTGCTGTTATGGGAAATCGCTACCTATGGGATGTCACCGTACCCAGGCATTGACCTCTCTCAGGTGTATGATCTGCTGGAAAAGGGCTATCGGATGGAACAGCCGGAGGGGTGCCCTCCAAAGGTTTACGAACTGATGAGGGCATGTGAGTATCTTCTTCCAGTGTGGGGGAGCAAAGCCTGGGAGGGGTGGAAGAAACTTAACGCTCAAGTCCTTGCTTCTTAATTGCCATGTTGTTAGCTAATGTGGAAGAGGCCCCATCAACTGAGGCAGACCTGGTTACTAATGCAGAATGAGTCTGTTCTCTAGGGAGCAAGAGTTCACTCTCAAGATCTGTCACCTCTGAGTACAGCTAGATAGTGCTTTGTGGGAAATTGTACTGGTATTTTGTCAGTAGGAGTCTTTCTAAGGAATCACCAAATTTGAAGGATATTTAGTTCTCTGCAAACACAGAACTTGTGCAGGAGACACAGAGGTGACAGGGTTGCACAAAATGCATCCTCCAAGCACGCTATTGGCCATGAAAAGCTCCCTAAAGCTCCATAACAGATTGAAAATCTGCTAATACGAGACCAAAAGATGCAGTGTGCTGCAGGAAGAGAGCAACAGAGTTTAAGAGCATTGCTCTTAAGCATCTCTGAGCAGAGACACCCAGTGACCAGGGTGGGAAAGACTCCCTGATGCTAACTCAAGCAGTGTGTGGCCCTGGGTGTACAAGACAGACATACCAGGGCTACAGCCTGTCTCTAGGCACGCCTGATCCCCAGTGTGTCAAAGTCAGGCTGAACCTCTGTTATGAAACAAAGAAACTGCACAGTGATGGAAGATGCTGCTTCAAAAACCCTTCGGGAAGCTGACAAAAACCCCAAAACAGGGTATTTACATTAAGGCAACCCACTATGGGCAGAATGCCAGTCGTTTTCCAGACCCTGTGGTGATACCAACAGATAGCGCTTCCACAATACGTTCCCCTACTGCAGATTTCTAACTACAGAAATTACACTTTTCGTCATGATACCCTTCCATAATTTTCCAAGCTCCATCTTAGATCACTGCACTCTCTTCCCCTTTCCCCCCCCAAGGCGCACACATTCTCCTTTGGAAAGGCTCTGTCTGAATTTCAGTATGAAGAGCACATGAGCAGGATGTTGCTTGCAGCTTTGCACAGTCTTATCTGTGACTGGGTTAGAGGAGTTCAGTCCAAACAGCCTGCGTAGCAAACATGGAGCTCTCCTTTACCAAAAAAACATCAGGAAGAGGGATGGGAAGATGGGAAAAAGCTGTGGAGTTGGCAGAGAGCTGGTTTTTTAGAACTGATTCCTTCCTCTCAAGACCTATTTGTTAGGATACAGTGGGGTGACTGCTGCTATGGATTAATACTGTGAATGACTCTAAAGCCTGTTTAACAGCAGGAGAGCAGAGCCTGACTGCAGTCGAGAAAGCTGACGTATTTTCTGTCTCCATGGAGAGAATAAAAACATCATCCCATACCTCTTTCAGGCATTCATACTCTGCTTTCTCATGTTGTAGGTTGGAAGTGGAACCCACCAGACCGACCTTCCTTTGCCGAGACCCACCAGGCCTTTGAAACCATGTTCCACGACTCAAGCATCTCGGAGGGTGAGAGCCCCCTGTGCTTTATTTTGGAAACAATACTGGGATTTTTCCCACAGAGAGCTGTCTCTTCTGGATGAGCTCTTAAAGCTCATCTGCTGGCTGTGGAGGTTGTGAGAGGCTTTAGCCCTTAATTTCTTAAGTGTGGCCAGCAGG
>NW_010244400.1:150160-150414 GCF_000690775.1 Eurypyga helias | reverse complement strand
CTGGGGCCCTTCGCCTGTATTTTTCTTGCAATATGTTATTTATTCTGTGACTTCTCTCTCTGGAAGGAAAAAAACCCCTCCCCCTCCAGCGAGCAAGCGCAGAGGAACTTCCTTAGTTTTGTCAAAGCCTCTTCCTGCTTTCGGGCTTTTATACCTTATAAGGCAGTTTTCAGTGTCAAACCTGAACCAAATCCCTTCTAGAAACGCTTCTTTTTATTTAGCAGCTGGCAGATGATGCAGAGAATGCGGTGCCG
>NW_010244400.1:91997-150119 GCF_000690775.1 Eurypyga helias | reverse complement strand
GCATTCAGATCCCCTGTTCTGCCGTGGCGTGGCTCCTGGAGGCTTTGGGCTGGGGAGCGAGCCCTCGGAGGTGCTGTAGGAAGCCGGGCTGGAAGGGTTGCGTGGTACTGCTTGCAGGAGCTCACTCAGGAAGTGAAAACCACGCTGTGACCTGCCCTCTGCGGTGTGATTTTAAAGATGAAATATTTCATTTTTAGGCATTACACCTCAGGCTTTTACTGGAAAGTATTGGTGTGTTTTCCAGGCTCTTCCTCTTTATTTAACGCTGATGGCATGCTGATTCTGTAACTCGTCTCTCTGTTTCACTTCTTATCCATCTTGTTAAAAACAATCATATCTTTCAGTGGCTGCAGTATAGGTACAAATGTTGACAGTCCCCTGAAAGGGCATGTTCTTTTGAAGTCCAGGCACTTGTTTTTGAAAGGACATGCTCATCTTCCCTTCAAGAAAATCTGTTTGGTGTAAGACATCAATAAATCGGGCTTTAAGAAGAGCAGGTATATATGTGTGAATATCTGCATGTTTAACAGTTGTATGAAGAAGTCATACCTGCAGTTGAGCAAGAACTACAACCTAGAATTTCTGGGATGAAGGAAGGTTAGCACAGCAGTAATGAGAATGTGTAGCTGAGTGCTATGGAAGTGGTGTTTTGCTAGCTGGAGTTAAACCATGATGATGAATTTCACATGATGCTTTTTTTATCTTCCAAAACAGAAGATCTGTAATGTACTCTGCTGCATGCCATTAGAAGCTTTTTCCTATGCCACATGTTTGTGCATTGCAGGTAGTCCCATTAAAGCCAGGAATTATGTCTTTATAGGTTTGGAAAGGTTGTGACCACTGGAGTAGGGAGATCTGCATAGAGCTTTCAGTGATGCCAAGCAGGAACAGCGTGCTAGCATATAGCTGTGTAAGAAACAACTTTGTCTTTTCAATATGAGAGGTATACCGAGGGACCTGAGTGTTAAAACAAATCTTCCTGGGGAAGGTCTGTGTGTAAGTGCTCTGTTAATCAACTTCAATGCACTGGGCATACTCTGTAATGTTATTGAATATGGTGCTAGCCTAGCCTCACTCCTGTTTGATTTATTTATTTCCCCCAGCCTTCAAAGATCTCTCTAAGATGCTGTTTTATTGTGCACTTGAGGTGTGGGATTTTCCTGAAGTTCTGCTTCAGGAAACTGGGGGCAGAGATTTTAGTATTGGAAATATTCAGAACATTGAGGTTGTTGGAATTCATTGATTTCAGTAGGCAAAGATGTGGTGAATTGACAAAGGAAAAATCTAGTATCTGAGATAAATAAGGAACAGGTGGGTAGTAGTGCAGTGGGATGTGATAGCATAATCATGTTCATAGCTTTTTTCTTTCCTTAATTGGTGCAGCCCTCCCAGCCCATCTTGTACTGTGTCTGTAAGCGAGAACATGACATAAATTCTGTCAGCCTTGTGCTCTGTGCAGCTCAGTTGAGGTCTCACCTAGGGAACTGTCTTGTCTACCAAAGTGAAAGAAAGCAGACAAAGATAGCTCCTGAAAACAGGAAAAGATATTTTGAAAATACAAGCAAAGCAGAAACATTGAAAGGAACTGCCTAGAACAGGGGAGGATTTAAAAGTGCACAAGTTTTCCAGTAAGTAGGGCTTTTTAGAGAGAGGGGATGATAATTAATTAACAGTCCAAGGAGAATTTACCTTAATCAGCAGAAGGGTAGACGTAGGAGAGATATTAAGGGTGTCTTCCTACGTGCCCTGTGCGTGTAGCCACATGTTCAGTTTGTTGATCCAAGTGGGGTGTGTTTAGCATGTGTGTGTTCGGTTGTGCCAGCTGAGGTTGAGGGGAAGGAGGTGGATGAGACAGGTGGCAGAGTTGTGCTTTTCAGCATCAGCCTGCGCACCTCAGACAAATTTTAAGAACCCCTTTCAAAGCATGGAGAGACCAAAGCACGGAAGAGGTGGGGAGATCATGTGATCCCTGTTGTTTGAGGTTTTAACAGGTTAGCCAAACTTTTTTGTACATGTCATACAGCTGGAGCTGGCAGATGGGTGAAGTTGGTGACATGGCAATCAGATTATCAGTGCAGCAAAAATTCTTCCAGTGTTACATTTGTTGTCTTGAAATTTGCATTCTTTGCTTAAGCAAACGTGATTTCTAGAAAATAAAGTAATGGATACCTAGTTAGAGCAGGTCAGTACTGTGAATGGGACTTTCTTCAGACTGGCGTTATCTAAGGATTACATGCATTTTAAAATAAAAATACTAAAACAACAAACAAAAACAAAAAAAACCCCACCCCAAACCCAAAAAAAAACCCCAACCCTAGAACAACCACCCATGGAATTATTTCCATAAATTATATGAACAACAGACCAAAGAAAGAAACAGGCTCTTACTGACGTTTTAATCTCAGTAGGCTGTAGAATTTTGCTTTGTGCCATTTGGGTATTTGAATAGCTCTTGCAGGCTGTGCTGTGTTTGCTTGTAGAACAGGCAGCAAAGTCATGATTAAAAGCTCCTCCTACGCCACTTCAGGGTTTAGCTTGATTAGGTTGACAAGTAGATTTTAGCTGTGTCTTTCTGTGTGAATGCATTTTTTTTTTTCTTTAGTATAAACTTGTAGAACACTGAATTAGCTCATTTGGGATGGCAGATAATTGCAAGTGTTCAAATTAATGGCTCTTCAGCTGAGCTGAAGTAAGTGGCTGTGTAACCTACTGCAGTTCCAAAATGAGAATTTAATTTTAGCATTGAAAGTGATTTAAAGAAAAGGATTTGTATTTTCTCTACCTGAACTTTTGCTTTTCTACAGTTTTTCTCTGGCTGTCATGTGGATCAATTACCAATCAGTACCTGAGTGTTGTAGGTGGCCAACTTCTCTCGTTTGTTGGCAGTGTCAGTATGCTGGTTAGCCTTCTCTTGAGTAAATGGGTTATGTGATTGTGTGGAGAAAAAAATACTCTGTTATCTTGCGTCTTGCATCTTGCTTCCTTATATCTCCTCTCATACACTGAGCTAGGCCCCTTTTTTACTTCCACCTAAGTTACAAAGTGGATGTGTTGGGGTTTTTCTCTTCCTTCTTTCACGAATAGGAGGGGAGAATGAAAGGTGTCAGAGTTGACCTGATAGGAGCATGGGAGTCCCTCAACCTCACGGCAGTCCGGGTTCCCGATGAGCTGAGAGCCTGTAACATTTAGGCTGTTGAGGATTTCCAGGCTTTCTTGACATGAAGTTGCAAACTGTTGTTTGGAATGAGTCACGTTTCTGGGACTTTCGTGGCTGTTCAGCTTCTATAACCAGGTTTGCTGTAAATGAAGGAAGGCTAAACCACATGGAACCTCAGAGAAGCAGAAATCTTGGGCGGTGTTGGGGTGGTGTGCGCAGCGAGCTTTGTGTGAAGGGACTTCTCTACAAATCCTGCTTCTCTGGGTAATCTTCCTGCAGCACCTCTATGGCTTCATGCCCTTAAGTTGAGCCAGGTGTTTATGGGTTGAGCATTCTCTGATGTGAGAAGTTATCAGGATTACGTTGTTCTGTTTTTCTTCTGGGTTTTGACCTGGTAGTGTAAATGAGAACAAGATCCGTGAAAAGCTAATAATCTTCAATAGACAGCAAAGAGATGTGAGATGAGAAATCCAGAGCTGTAAAAACAAGGTAAGGGGAAGTAACAGCCAGTATTTTGTCTGCTCTGCAACTTTTCTAGTGTCTCACACTGGACCTTGAATTATCTTTCTTTCCTAATGTTCTGGGGTTATTCCCTGGAAATATGTGGGTTATTTCCACAAACTTTCAAGTCATAACTTGTATTTAATATAAATATTTCAGCACTGTTACATTCTTGCAGTTAATATTCAAGTTGGGTATTTTGTCATGACCTTTCATGGGTTCCACTCTTCATGAAAATTTTCTCTTTTGGGATGAATTTTCTCTCTTGTGTCTTCCCAGAAGTAATTTTTGGGTATGGAAAGCATGAACAAAATGATTTCTTAAAGTAATATGGAAAAAATACTCTTCCAGGATTTTAAGAGTATCTTTACTTTGCCAGTAGCTGAAGTGGTTAGGGAGGGGGAAATGCTTTGTTCTGAACACAGCAAAAAGAGTTGTGCTAGATGGAGGGTTGCGATTTAATCTATATGTATACTTAAATAATTGCAGATGGTTCTGAAGACCATGATGACCTGTGGTGTCTCTTAAATGATTCTGATATATCACAGTCCATGTTGTAAGACTAAATGCATAGGGAGTACAATATAATTAGGAATAAAAGGAATTAAGTTAGGAATATATATGTTCCTATACATAGGCTTATCAATATATTTTGGAATTCCATCATAGAAGTCAGTTTGTATCTTACTGGAATTTATGGTGGAAGCCATCCAAGATGCATGGCACCTTCCAGTCCTTCTGTTTCTGCTTTTCTTTTCCGTTGTCCCACTTATGCTTGATATATACCTTAAAAAAACAAAAGGGAGGGGGGTGAAGGTATGGCATTTCTGAGTAGAGGACAAACACACTGGCACCCGTGAGTCGAATCTGTAAAGTTAATGACAAATGAGCCACCATCCAGGTATAGCAGAGCTCCGACTCGTGCGTGGGGCAGAAGCTTGGGTGGTCCCCTGGTAGTGAGCCGGGGGTACGGGTCTGGGTGCATGTGGGTAGGAAGGGGCAGGTCCCCTTCTTGTTCCATGGTCCTTGTTCATTACCTGGCTTGGACATTCTGCCCAGAGAGTATGTTGATTGTGTGAGTGTGATGCACATTTGCTCGTCTGATGTAGTTGGACATAGAATTTTCAGGAGTTCAGCAGTACTGTACTGGTTCCTAAGTAGTAATCCAGCCTCCGTGTTATTTTATAGGCACATATAAGGAACTTTGCACTCGGTCTTCTGGTTCATGCAATGTAAATGTTTCAACATCACATTTCAACATTTAGTTTCACCACTGCATTTCCCAAAGAAAGCCTGCAAAAAGGATTTGACAATTTCAAACTTTTTTTTAGTTCAATTTTGGACAAACATTCTTCACTTTAAGACTTTAGGGAGAAAATGTTAAATTTGAAGGTAAAATAACTAAAATATTTTAGTTTGCCCCCAGTAAAATTAATGAGTTTTTTTCTGCTCTGCTTCGTAAAAAGAATCTGTATTGCTTTAATTTTTGGTTTATTTTAGTCACTGAACTAATATATATTTAGGTGTACCAATCTAACAAAAATCATCCATGGGTAGATGCTTAAAAATACCAGTTTGATTGCAAACTTGTTAGTGTCTATAGCAGGATTATATTAACCATCAAAATGAAGCTTCTGACCTTTCCAAGTGCTGGTGCTGATATGTTGCTTTTTCTTAAATCACTTGTCAAGGAGTATTGTATCCCAAATTTAAAAAGTCATAATTTCATCCACTGATTTTAATATAGGGTATAACATAACTAATTTTTTTTCTTTGTGTTCTGGTCATGAGGTTGTATTTTTAAGACTAGATGTGGAGAAACTCCAGATAAATTCAGATCCCCCTGGGGTTTACTTTTTCTCTTGATTCTCTTTTGGTCATTGCAAGTGTTTGCAGCTGTGCACAGGCTGTGTTTTGGTATGCTCGGTCTGTAGAGAGCAAGATGCAGTCAGGAGGTTGTCCATTGATACTTTATTTTGATTATACCCTGCTGTCAATGAACAAGTCCTGAGGAGAAGGACTTGGGGGTACTCGTGGATGAAAAACTGAACATGAGCCAGCAGTGTGCGCTGGCAGCCCAGAAAGCCAACCGTATCCTGGGCTGTATCCAGAGAAGTGTGGCCAGCAGGTCGAGGGAGGGGATTCTGCCCCTGTCCTCTGCTCTGGTGAGACCCCACCTGGAGTGCTGCGTCCAGCTGTGGAGCCCTCAACATCAGAAGGATATAGACTGGTTGGAGCGAGTCCAGAGGAGGCCACGAAGATGCTCAGAAGGCTGGAGCACCTCTGCTATGGGGACAGGCTGAGAGAGTTGGGCTTGTTCAGCCTGGAGAAGAGAAGGCTCCAGGGAGACCTTATAGCACCTTCCAGTACCTGAAGGGGCTACAAGGAAGCTGGGGGGGACTTTGTACAAGGGTCTGTAGTGACAGGACAAGGGGTAACAGGTTTAAATTGAAAGTGGGGAGGTTTGGATTAGATATCAGGAAGACATTCTTCCTGGAGAGGGTGGTGAGGCACTGGGACAGGTTGCCCAGAGAAGCTGTGGATGGCCCATCCCTGGAAGTGTTCAAGGCCAGACTGGATGAGGCTTTGAGCAACCTGGTCTAGTGGAAGGTGTCCCTGCCCATGGCAGGGGGGTTGGAACTAGATGATCTTTAAGATCCCTTCCAATCCAAACCATTCTGTGATTCTGTGAAATCAAATTTTAATTCTTTAGTTGATCCAGTATCTTACTTATCTGTTTTTCCAGTATTGGCATTTTGTTTGTCATGGCTTGTTTGTCATGTGCAAGAGCTTTCACAATATGACTACTTGCGTATTTGCAGTCAGGCTTCATAATCTGTGATCTTAATAAATGCAACTTGCTTTTTATATGACACAGACTTCAGTGGTATGTTTATGTCCACAACTGAGTGGGGCATTTTTTTCTACAAGATAACCGTTTCTAATTGGAAGCTGCCTTTCATTAAAAACATGGTGTAGCATGATAAATATCCTTTGCTTAATGGAAAACCTTTGGTTACCTACTGAAATGCTGAAGTAGTAACCAGTGTACTGGGCAAACTGTAAGTGTGCTGAGAGAGTCTCCTCTATGCTTGCTGTGTGCTCCCTCTCTCCTGTGTGTGCTGTGTCTGTTTGGCTTCACCTCTCCCTCTGCTCAGACTGGTGTCGTTTGGGTGATGCTGTTGGTTCAAAGATGGAGCTCTCAAGTGCTGAAACTGCAAGTAGCAAGCACAAACGCTCAACTTTTTTCTTTCATTGGGAATAACTTTTCAGTTTTAGCCACTGTATTGCATTTGTTTGGAAAAACTTCCAAGTTACGTCAGGCTTCTATCAGCTGTGGGTTTTCCTGCATTAAAATCTGCCCAGGTTTTGCCTGTTTCGTTTCTTCAAGTGCTAGATTTTGTTTGCTTCACAATTATGTATTTGTTGAATCAGCTGATCCCTCCTTGCTTTCTCTGTTGAATGTATGTGTAGTTAACGTTCTCTTTTTTTTTTTTTTTCCTTCCTGATAGATGTTTGTGCAATCTTCATCTTTTGGGTGATGTAGAAAGTTGCCTAATTAATCTCCCTGTCAGAATAAGTAATTTATACTATTAAGTAATTAGTCATGCAGACTTCCAAACTTTTGGGACGTTCTTTCCTCGCTATTTGGAAATACCACATGGAGTAGTCGGGCTGTGGAAAATGCTCCAAAAACTTGCATTAAAATTAAATATAAGTTTTTACTAAGTTATGCTGCTAGTTTATTTTAATACAGCGTGGGTGTGGTGTAACACAGAGGCACTCTTAAGACACTTGTTAAAATGAATTAGTGTAGAAGTCTCAAAGGAAGCAGTAAGTAAAAAGAGTGCATTCTGCTTTTGCCAACACAAACTACTTTCATTATACAAAGATAATAACCAAAGCTGCTTGCTCTTCTTGCGTGGAGGAGAACGTAGTCAAAGGAAAGCGAACTTCATTTTCTGTGTTAAGGCATGTCAGCATGACATGTTTGAAATGGAGTTTACAAATGTAAATAAAATTGACTAGGGTTAGATTTAGACAGTAGTATCATCAGGATGCCTCAACTTGCATTTTGATAGTCTTTAACGTTTCAGTGTGGTCTGGTTTCCATGACTCAATCACCAGCTAGAGTCTTTTGGTAGTAGATGCATTTTATCTTCCTGTTTCTTTTCAGGAGAAGAGAACTTCTCCAGAGTCAAGTTATCAGCGCTGCTGTTTGTGGTGTTTTTTCTTAAAGTTTCAATGCAAGTAAACATTGTGAATTTGAAAGTAGATTCTTTTCTAGTCCATCCAAACATTAGTAAAACTAGAAGCTGCACAATGTGGTAGTTTCCTGTGTTCTCCGGGCTGGTGTAAAAACTGTCACCTGGAGACTATTACAATGCGTGTGAGTTTATTCTGAAGGCTGCGTGGCACAGGCTGCTATTGCCCCTGTGTTCATCTTAGTCATTCACCTGGAGGGTTCTGGGCTGGCTGTTTGTGGCCATGACTTTGCGGTTTTCGCTGCCCGTGAGCTCGGCTTTATTAGCAAGCATTACAGTCGTGTCTGTGCTTTGAGTCGTAGTTGTAGCTGCTGACAAAACCAGCACTGGATAAATATTCTAGACAAAAATAGAGATACTTTTAAAGATAAGTTAACCTCTTTTGGAGAGCTTTTTTTTCCTATTTGGAAAATAAGTGTTTATTAGAAACATTTCTCTTCAAGCTGCCTTTGAGCTCACTTTATAAACTGCCCACTGCCTCAGTCTGCTTGTGGCTTGTTTCACCGTGACAGTTAGAGTATGTGGTGAAGAAGTATTTGTTGTCAAGGTACAAGTTCTTGTTGGAGTGGGCTGTTATTTTTTCAGGGGAAATATTGTAAGAAAATAGTTTCAGATACCCAGTAATGCAGTTAGTTCCAAGGCTAAGGTTGCAGACTGCCAGACCTGTAACATCTCGGGTGTCTAGGGGTCTGTTATGGCTCTTTTACCATGTCTTGATACAGTTCACCTATAGCTTAACAAGATTCTTCATCTGAGAGCATTTCTAATCTTGTGTGCTTTTTCCATTTATGGAGCTAATTCTTTTGCCTTTTGCTATTGATTACTTAAAACATTTTTCATCAACAAGTGTTTTAAAACTTAACAGAAGCAGTTGCTAATTAAACATGCAAATAGTGATGTGTAAAATATATTAGCTACAGATACAAAAATATTAAAATCATGATGCTCTGCAAGGTCTTCTCTGTTTTATCAAGGACATTTGAAAAGAGATGATAAACTAATTTATTAATGAGTTCCATTTTCCTAATATAATCAGTTCCTTCAGGGACTTCTGATGTGCTGCTGCATAACCAATTTGCACCTGATGCTAGAGCTGGGACCTTTTTAAAGGGGCAGGATGGCTTTCCTCTTCCACCATCATTTTTCTCTTTACGGGGATTTGAAAAGGAAATACTCCTAGGCCTTTTGGTCTCATCTGCTGTACAATAAGGATGATAGAAAAGCAACAAATAAAAACATAAAGCCTTGTTCAGGCTTTTTGGTCACATGAGGTCACTTTTAGTCTATATGAAGACTGTATGGGACTCATTCTTGGGAAATTTTCCATTTCTTTTTAAAACAAATTTGTTACCAAAAGACATTATGGAATCATAGAATAGTTTGGGTTGGGAGGGACCTTAAAGATCTTCTAGTTCCAACCCCCCTGCCATTGGAAGTGAAAACACTGTGTCTGTCTTATGTAGACTATATCCAGCTGAAACAGGAGAAAATATGAAGCCCTTTCTGAAGAAGCCTTTGGACAGACCATCCATAAGGAGCTGGGGATTGAAGAGCAGTGTCCCTTTCCATTCTGTTTAAAAACTTGGAGTTTTTGCCATTTGAGTTATTTCATGCTCTTTTGAATATATTGCCGCGTGTGTCTCCTTAGAATCTCCCCACTTTGAGCTTTTCTGTAGTGCGTTCCGCAATATGCTCACCTAATTAAAGTTTTCCTAGAGCTAAGGTAATTTAGCCAGCAGTGAATTTTGCTGCTGTATGCACACCTGCAACAAAGAATTTACATGCTTCAGCGAGCTTAAGTTGCATGTGCACTGTCTTGGATGCCTTCACGCGGTGGCCTGCTGTGAAACCGTGAAATTGTGAAATCGTAAAATAACCTTTCTTGGGTTTGTATCTTGAGCCATTCATAATGATGTTATTAATAGTAATTGAAAGATCCAAGTAATGCTTGAAGTTTCAGAAATTGAAATAATAAGGTACTCTTCTGTGCACTCATTTTAACTGTTTCTCTGTAAAATCTGTTATGCAGCAAACCGTCAAGCTATGATGAAGAACATAATCTACAAGAACAGAGTTTATTTTAACAAGCAGGTTCCTGCACAATACTGTAACAGTCCTTGCTGTGTTCAGGTAGTATATATGGAGAACTTAGAGCTGTGGTGTCTTGAGAGAAGCGAGGTTGTGAGATTGGGTTTAAATGGTGAGATGATCTGCAGACCGTACTGTGAAAGCAATTCATGTGCAAAGGCAACAGACTTCACTGTTCTTTGTTTTACATAATTGAGGCCTCTGTCTGGATTTGGAATTTAGCTTTGCTCTTGGTTGATCTAAAGGAATAGCCCCATGCAGCCTTTTTCTCAGGTAAATTCTTTGGGTTAGACCCACAGAGGAGCTTCAGTAAAGCTGTGGAGTGAAATCCAGGTTGGTGCGTTCAGCTGCTTAGCACAGGGTTTGGAGACGCTAGCATGTAAGGGGGAGTTGTCAGAGCAGGACGACAGAAACACCAGCGTGCGTTTAAAACATCCAGGCCAAGGGCATCTGATTTTAAACTGTAGGAAATAGTTTAATCAAATAATGATTCCCAGGCCAGAGACTCCTGGGCTTTGGTATCAGTATTGCTTTCAGAAATCAGCAGAGATTACTTCTTTTAAACCACTCATCTGTTAGTCTTTTAAATGGCCAGTGCGCTGTTGTGTGCAGCTGTTGGCATGTGGTGATAGTTTTTGACTCCCATTGGCACAATATCACTTGGAAACTCACAATTTCTTCTAGGAAGTAGTACATAGCATGTATGTAAGGTATCCATATCCATGCCTGTGTGGCCATGGAATGAAATACTTAAGTGGCCTTTTGGATTAGGGTTGAAACCTCTAATTGTACGTTGTCTAAGATGTGTATTCTGGTTACTGGGCAATCATCTGGCTTTTGGCCCTAGTTTCTTGCAGTCTTTTCCACTGGTTTCAGGAAAGAAATGCAAAGCACACTGGTCTCAGTAGAGTTTATCAGCAAAGGGCAAGAGGTTTTTATGGGAAATGGGAGATTGTCTCTTCACCCAAATGGATGGAAGAGGATATGGAGTACATACCTCCCGCTGCCTGAGCAAGTGTGGCACCTTATGAAAGCCAGTATCGGCTTACTTTTAAGAATAAGTACAGTTCAACTTTGTGTAAAGCCTAATCCCATCATTGAATGTCGGTCTTGCTTACAGCATGACCCCTTGGATTGGTACTCTATAGGACTTTGAGGTGTGTTTAGTTAGAGAAACCTTGCTGGGCTTGGTGCAGAGGCTGTGGTATATGTCAGAGCAGCATTTTAGGTCTTACACGTGCAAGCTAAGACGTATGCTGTACAGGTTACTGCACTTCGGAAGCCCTTTGCCTCTGCAGGGTGAGATACAAGGCAGTGAATGTGTTGCATTTTGAGTGAGAGCTTGCACAGAAGGGTTGCTGTGGCTCAGATGGTGGGCAGTAATTAGGAACCATCATGAGGCTGACTGCAATTTGATCAGCAAAAACAACAAAAAAAATCCCTGTGAAAAAAATTATCCTTTTGTTTATATTTGTTTTTCTTACTTTATGCGCCTTGAAGGTAAACGAGAGAGAGACCCTTTTGATCGCAGCCTAGTCCTGACCTTTCTTCCAGAGTTTCAGGTTTGTTGTTCCCATTCCCGTTCCACCTCCCTCCCCACAGAAAAGTGGTGTTTTGTTTGTTTTTAAAGTTGCATTGCATCTTTCCAGTGGGGCCAGTGTTGGAGGTACATCTTATTCCTGTTTGTGTGTGCATTTAAAAAAATGTGACCTCTGCCATGAAATTGCTTTTAGTCCTTAGGAGTAGCTGAGAGGTGGGCAGGCCGTAACCCGGATTTGCTCTACAGAAGCTGAAGATCTGGTGACATTTGTCCTCTAGTGCTCTTCTCTGGTTGTGCTTGACTAGCTTGTGTCATTGCATGGAGCTGTTGGTGGAATGACGAGGATACATCTCGTGTTGAGCCTCTCCATTTCTGTTGTGCTTCTCAGCAGCTGAACAGGCATGTTGCCCACGAAGCAGTTGTCTCCTGTTCCTCATCCTTCTGTTAAAAGTGCAGTTGTGCTAGAGCTAGGGTGTGTGAGAACATGTACAGAATGATGTGGACAGGAAAGAAGAGGAGCGCAGGCTCATGGTCATGCTTTGAGGTTTGCAGATGGAGGTTCTGTTGATGACATTCTTCTTAGAAGTTTTTACCCCACATGCTGTTTCCTTTTGGCTTTAAAATTGTCTGTGTGACAAATACGTAAGTAACCTTCTAATGACACTGTTTTCGTGACATAGCCACAGTGGCATCTGTTCTAGGTGAGAGAGCCTAAGAAATCCCCCTGGTCAGTTGGGGACATCATGGAGAGTTTAAATTGAAAGCGGGGAGGTTTAGATTAGATATCAGGAAGAAGTTCTTCCTGGAGAGGGTGGTGAGGCACTGGCACAGGTTGCCCAGAGATGTGGATGCCCCATCCCTGGAAGTGTTCAAGGCCAGGCTGGATGAGGCTTTGAGCAACCTGGTCTAGTGGAAGGTGTCCCTCCCTTCCTAGAAGGTGGCAGGGGCCCATGGCAGGGGGGTTGGAACTGGATGGTCTTTAAGGTCCCTTCCAACCCAAACCATTCTGTGATTCTATGAGAGCCCTTTGGCTGTCCTTCCAGACAACTGTCAGGCAGATCAGTGCAGAGCTACTGTGCAGTTTCAGGGTGTGTGTTTGGGGTGGATGTGACTCTAGAGATAGTTATATACTAGTAGGTGAGATCTAGATCAGTGGAGTTAACTTGGAAATAACCTTCATTAGTTGATACCCACACCCTGTTGGTGGTATCAATGATCCCTATAAAAAGATATTTTTTACCACATCACTGCATCTGCATAGGCCAGAGGATGGTGGGTGAGACCTCTGCTCTTTGGAGGAGTCACTGGGGAATATCAGCACCATATGAATATGAGTGGTGATAGACAGTGAGGGACTATGTGTGCGTGTATATGGTTATATACCTGCACTATATACTCTATATACCTGCACGCACGTACGTATGGGGGCTTCGTAACTTATCTTTTAAAGTCAGCATTATCCAACATTTTTTTTTCCCCTGCTTTTTTTTGTTTCCTTTTTGAATCTTTTTCTACTTAAATGAGCTAACAGGCCTACGAAAGCATTTCAGGTAGCTGAACATGGAGAAATTAAGGCAAAACATCTGAATGATGAAGGTTGAATCCAGGTTTTTGCCATTGGATTTTGTAAATCAGTTGTGTTACAGATTTTAATAGAAACCTGCATATACTTTTACACTCGTCTGTACAGTGCCTTGCTTTTTACTGCTGAGTGCCCCAAATTCAGGGTGGGAAAGCTGAATTCACCTCTCACTAAATAACATGTGCCTGCCTGTCTCCATGGAAGTCCCTCTTGCCGCTCTTCAGCGCCATGGAGCAAGCAGGACAAACTGATTTACTGGAAAACCGATCCAGTATTAGTACTGCTGTACTGTGTGATATCTTTAGTGTCAGGTTTTCTTTCAGTAATGGCAGTGATGGCTGCCCTGAAGAAGACAGGGTGTGTCTCCTTCCCCCGTGAATCACACATTAGTCAGACACACTTTGAACTGTACCAACTGCTTGTGGAAAGGGTGCACTTGTGACATCTAACTTGGCCATGCTATCCTTTTTTCATGTGGTTTGAATATTTACTGTAAGAGACAGTAGTAGAACAATTCTGATCAGGTAGAATAAAGCCTCATCTTTGCAAAAGTGAATTTTTTGAAAGCCCAACTGTTGTTAGATTGTGCACTTGGAGAAATGAAGATTTTTATCAACTTTTAATTTTCAATTTTTCAAATTACCTTTGCTGTCTCATCTATCAGATTTTTCAACTCCATTTTAACTGGGAGAGTACCTATGTATTTAGTTATGAAAGTGAAGCTTACTGTTCATTATGTGTTATCACAGTCCCTGGCAGCCCTGGCTACAGTCTGGAGCCCCGCAGTACCAGTCACCATAGGCTGCCTGTGCCTGGAGGGCTGAGGCGTAGGAGGGAACAGCAAGTCCCTTTCCTCACTGGTGGGTGAGCAGTGGGGACATTCCTGATGGCAGAGAGTGTGGCAGGGAAGACTTGGCACACTAGAGATGTGAAGCCTTACATACAGACTAGCGGCTATAATGCTTTAATATTTGGAGACCAGAAGTCATGTGGGTTTTCCTTTTTTTGGTGGGGCGGCAGGGGGGAAGCCTAAAATGTGACCGTTTCTTCATGAGTCAAGAGAATTCTTGCTGAGTAGGCCATAGTATTTTTAGATATGCTGATTTTATGTCTTTATGTCTGGATATGGTCGGTTTACGTAAAATGCATCTTTCATTTGACTGTTTTTCTTTCGGTCTGCTGGCTGTGCGTGTGTGCTGGGCAGTCTCCCACACCATGAGCAGCGGAGCAGCCTGCTACCTGCAGCAGTTCAGCTTTTCTTTTCTTGAAACACTGAGTTTAATAATCAAACGGTTTTAACTTTTTTGCTTATTAAGGCACTTCTGATCTAGTTGTAGGTTTCTGTAGCCATCAGGCTCCGAAGTTCCTCTGTAGATTTAGCTCTAACATTGACGTGCCACAGCTGGGGATTTGCAGGGGAAGGTAGAGGGAGTGAGTCAGTATGCTGGTTTTCTTACTAATTTCCTTGGTGAACTAACAGCCTCTTAAAACAGTATAGATACAGTGAACAGTTTTATTTTGCATGACAGGTTACAGAAGCATCAGCCTGTGGAAGTCTCTGTTTCTTTTAGGAACTAAATATTTAAGAATAAAATTTAAAAAATGTGTAACTTCAGTCTGCAAAATTAAAGTTGCGTGTCCTGAGTTCAGGCACATAGAGGACATAATGCTGATCTCTTCCCGAGGTGTGGATTTCTTTGTTACTTGTTCCTGTTTTTGCATTATTTATCTTATTTTGCCTGTGAAGTTTTTTTTCAGTAAACATTCCTGTTGATCAATATGAAGTCAAATTTTTTTTTTACATGGTTACTCCAAACTGTTGCAGTGTGTTACAGACAAGATCAGGTTTACTGCTTTAAATACTGCTCTTGCAAAGCATTCTTGGTGTTAGATGGGGTCCTGTGCTAACCTCTTCGTTATTTAGAGGGAAACATACCTTCTTTTTGAGGATACAGCTTTTCCTGGCCCAGCACTAATGCGCACAATTAACATCAGCCATGGAAATTGTGTCGGCATTAGCGGACACGTGAGCAAATTGTGAACTGCTGCATCAGTAGCATCACAGAAACCTACTGCAGCAGCGCTCCTCTTCTAGCTTTAAAA
The DNA here is from genome assembly GCF_000690775.1 of Eurypyga helias. Taxonomy (NCBI): domain Eukaryota; kingdom Metazoa; phylum Chordata; class Aves; order Eurypygiformes; family Eurypygidae; genus Eurypyga; species Eurypyga helias. Next base: position 134,883 of record NW_010244400.1, on the reverse strand, counting down.
ACCAACCTCTTGCTGTACTTTTGCCAGGCCTTCTGCTGTGTTACTGACACACATTGATGGCTTGTTAAAGTGAGTACTGCTTTCTACAGCCTATGATCTTCCAGGTTTATATTCAAGTGCTTGTAGAGGTGCTACTACAGTGTTTCATGCTTTTCCTGCTGCTGCTACTTTAGTTAGTACAGCTGTCTGACTGTATAAAGAAAATGAGAACTTTCTCATGTCTGTGTTCGTTAAAAACTTGTGCGTAGGCTGTAACTCCTGAATGAAGTGTGCGTTTTGGGCTGCACGTTTTAGAATTGCCTATGCTGCTGTTAATTCATTTGTATAAGCATTTCTAGCAGCTGGATAGTTCTGGTACTCTGACTTTTGCAATTATTTCTCATGGCTACTTTGGTAATGTCTTCAGTTTTCTTACGTCATGACAATGAAAGTGATGTGTATATCTGTAGCATATTCTAGAAATCGGGTGGGTGAAGGTGTGCGGTTCTCCTCCTCCTGCTTTCCTCAGTCTTATTAAACACATTTTCAAGATTTTTCTATTTGTTAAATGGAATTTCTTCTGCTACCACTGTCATCAGCTGTCAGTACTTGCCACCTACAACAGTACATCTTGGGAAATGCTTGGGAAGTAATGATGGCCAGCCCTGCTGCCTGCCCAGCTGGCAGTCTGTGGGCAAGGGAATTTTTTCTTCTATAGCTAGCAGTTACAAAGACTTCTACTACTAACACTTATTATATTTCTATAGAAATGCTAACTGCTAACCAGGGAAGAACTACTCTGACTGTAAATTATACTCCTAAGCATTGATAAATTGAATTACATAGTTTGTTCTGTAGTAAAATTTTACTAGAGTAGAAGTTTGTAATGATGCTTGTTTTGTGGCAGGGAGCATTTTTTTTCTACCTTTTAAAAAATAGTAGTTATTTGAGTTTTTTGGGGTGTGTTTTATGTTTTTTTTTTTAAAAAGGAAATTCAGTGGGCCTTTTTGGTATGTTTGTTAAGAAAGGGAGATATCTTTGGTATTTGTGGTATTAAATATTATAACAACCTTTTTTTGTCTCAATAGGTATACAAAGCTCGGATATGCCGGTAATACTGAACCCCAGTTCATTATTCCTTCATGTAAGTATTTGTTACTTGCGTATAAATGCTGAAGTTACACTTATGGTTTCTGTAACTTGCTACATAAAAAACAAACAAAGCTTAAAAAAAACGAACAGCCAACCCCACACAGTTAAAAATGAGCTACTTGAAAAGGCCTCTGAGTGATGACAGAGCAATAGCATGGCTTTGTTAAGAAAGATATTTTCATTAAAATAGTGTACTGTTATATAAGTGAAGTTAATTTGTTGGAAACTGAAATCCTATTAAAATACAGTAGCATAGCTATATTTACTTTTTTAGAAGGCTCTTCCCCTATTAGTGATTTATCAGATAAATCAGTTGACTATAACTAGGAAAAAAAAATATTTAGATAACTCTAGGGTTTAAAATGTTATACTTCCAAGGTAGTTTTCAGTATTACAGCTGTGTTAGTTAATTTACTGTTTTGTAACTAGAACAAGAAAACATTTAATTTTTTTTTTTTCCCTGTGTACAGTTGCTTATTTACTTGCTCCCTGTTTTCTGAACTGTTTCTCCAACTTGAAGTGATAGGGCTCTGGAGAGTAGAACTCAAATCGACTTCCTTTAGAAATGCTTCAACTTTTGACCTCCTACACCACTTGGCATTTTGTCATTGTTATTTGTGCCAAAGTAATCACATATTATATCCTGGTAAAAAGGAATAATTAGTACACCCAGATTTCCTTGTAAATGCAACAGGAAAAGAGCCAGAACTAATAACAAGTAAGCATAGACACTGTGAAATAGAACTTGGTAGTTCAGGCTCTATGGTAATTTTTCTACAAAACAAGTTTCAAAAAGCAATTTTCATGGAAAGCTGAAGTTAATTCACTTAATGCATTCTCCTGTTTACATCCAAGTAAGAGAATTGTTTGTCTCTTCTATATTGGCTTCTAATCTGTAGCTCTTAAGTTGTTTGGCTTTCCAAATGAGTTCATTTGGTTTATCTCAGTAGCAAATAAAATAACACTCTACAGTTTTGTTTTTCACACAAAACCTAGTTTTAACGCTGGGTTAAAGTTACTAAACCATTGGAAAACAACTTTGTTGCTCTTTAAACTTCCTAGCAGTCTTTAATTTAGTAATGGGCAAATGGTTATTTTATTTGATTTCAGAGAAATAGTGTTTACATACTTTTTATGTATCTTCAGCTTCGTTTATTTAAAGTCATTCATTCCTAAAAGGAAGAGAGATTGTGACCCTTAAAACAAATTTTGGGAATGCAATGACATGTCAGATCAGTAAGCAGAGGAATTTATACAACAGCGATGCTGTTAAAGTAGGGACAATGAGGGGGAAATGAGAAAATTTATTTAAACAGCTTTTTGATAAAGTGTGATGTGTTTAAGAAAAAAAGAAAAAGGTGCTCTAGTCCAGATGCTCCTACAGCTGAAATAGTTCTTGACTGCAATTCTCTTAATGAAAAAGGTATTTTTCTCATTTGTACTCTGATCCAAGTTAAATAATTACACTAACTGCACAGTTTGCATTAATCCTCTGCTTCAAATGAAATAAAATAATCCACATTAGAGGAATGGGAGTAGAGTGTAGCAGTACCTAGTTTGAAAGTATGTTACAAAAAACTGTTGATCTTTTCAAAGCACTTTGGTGTCTTTAATTGCCTTAATATTATCCCCAGTGGAAAAACGGTTTGGTTTCTGCTTTGACTTCCAGCAATGGTGGTTGTGTGTTATCAATTTGATTCTCTAAAAAAATGTTAGCTGTTAAACAGGTTTGAGCAGCATTCCTTCTGCCTTGTTCACTTGCTGCTTATCTTACTCCTGCTCTTAACAAGTTTTTATCTCCCACTCCTCTCTCATGTTGTGTTTCTGATTTAATTCTGAATATGCTTGCTTGAAAAGTGAAGTAAATGAGAATATATTGGGCCAGTTTGGTTTTGAAGAGACTTGGGTTCACTGCTTTCTTCCCTGGCTGCTTTTTAGATCTTGGCAGATCATTAATTTTGCTTGGGTTTTATTCCCTTCATCCTTTTCTCCTGCTGTATGTTCAAGTAAGAGTCAACTTGCCTTTACCCAGGGATTCTCTTGATTTGTCATCTGTTTCAGTTTATCTATGGTAGTTTGTGTTAGATAGCCCTTTCTTTACCTTTGAAAGAAGAAAAAGGCTGGAGTAGTGGTTAAGCAGAGAATGGATTTAGTGCAAGTATATTCTCTTTTTTCCTACAAGCTCTTAATTCTCTGCCAAGCAAACAGAAGGCAAAGGCTCTGAGATAGCGCTGGAGTGCTGCCCACCTTCAGACACCGGGGTAGCCTGGCTCTGGTTGCAGCGAGGTTTATTTTCCTCTTCTATTTTCAGGATATGATTCTTGATTCAGGTTGTTTTGCTTCTCGTTTCTGACTTTTCAAAACGAGGGCTGAGCAGGCTAGCCCCAAGGTCAGCTAGACAGAGCGCTCTCATCTTGTTTTAGGCTTGTAACAGGGTGAAACACTTTGACTGGAAGGTTTCTGTAGCCCTGTGGCAAGCGATGGTATCTGACTTGAAACTACTTGAGGGGAACACACATCTGGGCAGAGAAAATTCCCAAAATTTCAGCTCTATAATGGTGACCTGAAAACGTGTGGCAAGGTTCTTGTCACTTGCAGCAAATGCTGCGTTGCGACACCTCCTTGCCCATGACTTTAGCTTCTACTTCCTATCTACCCCCCGTGCATTCTGCTTCCTCTCTACTCTCCTGTAAACCGCTAAAGAAGTTACAGTATGATTCAGTTGTCTTCCTGAAGAGCTCAAAATAACATCTTCTGGTTTATCCTCCTCAGCCTTTCACAACATTTAACAGAGGCTGCACCGCTCTGCTTTTGTTGCCCTTTCTGGGAAGGGAAGGGAGCAGGATGGGGGGAGCATCAGTGAACTAAGGGTGCTTTTCCCTGGCATGCTGTTGATTTCCAAACCCTGTAGCTGTGCTGCCCTGTGTCCAGTGGCCTTCAGCCTGCAGCAGCTGTTTATAACTTTTTAAATCTCAGTTAATCTGAGCAAATACGACTTCTTACTGAGGGTGAGAATTAGCAAAATCATTCTCTTAGAAAAAGCTGCTGATCATGACCTTTGGGTATTTGAGGTTGATATTAATGGCTCTTATTTATATGAATTTCCTCATTTGTGTAAAGGGTTGTGTTTAAAGGCAATAGTAAGACTTGAAAAAATACAGCGGGTATTGCTGGCACTGCAGCCCTGGTAGCCAGGAGGGCTGATGCAAAAAATGTGGGAGGGGAACATCTGTGTTCCTGTGATATCTTATCACTGATCCATCTTTCCAGGATCCTGTGTTTAGCCTTAGCCAGTATTCTTCTGATAAAAACTTCTTTCTTTTTTATGATGAGTAATTGTCATGGAAGGGATAAATCAGGAAGATGCAAGGTCTTAAGTTTTGCAAGTTGTTCCTTGAAGTGAAGGAGAGATTTATAGTCTGTCTTAAATGAAATTCTCAACCCTGTTTTTAACAATAAGATAGGAATAGGCTTTAAAGGAAGAAATAAAACATAGACTTGGCGAAAATCTGTTTGAAACCATCTAAAGGTGCATTATGTGGCCATACCAATTTCTGTCCTTTTAGCAATACTCTTTTTATTTTTGTCCAGTTTTCATTTTCGGTATGCCTCCTACTTCTTTCCTGCTTTCTCTTGTACATGTGCTTTGTGTATTTAGTTGCTATTTAGTCCCTTTTGAGTGCCCTATCTCACTTTCAGAATATGTCCAGAAATTAAATTGGTGCAAGTGAAGTAAAACATCCATTTATATAATAGTTTCCTGCTCTTTCTAAAACTCTATGTTTGGGTTTATTTTTAATTATTAGCAGAGTGTGCAGAAAATTAGCGCACTTGTTGAACAAAACGACATCTGTAGGGATACCTTACATCTAGTAATTACTCGTATATTTTATCTCCCTGATAGAATGTTGAGTGTCTTAACAATTAAATCTGTATTTAGGTCTGTATTGTGTTACTTTATAAACCCTAATTATGTTTACCTATGATTGGAATTCAAATTATCTGTGTTTTATGTATCTCTTCTGTGCTTATGCCTGAAGCAAAGGATGAATACAATTACAGTCTGCTTCTATTTTTGAATGTTGGGTTGGTTTTTTCCCTTGTTTTTGGTGGATATATAATCTACAATATTGTTTGTGTTCTCTGTTAAAGGTATTGCTATCAAAGAATCGGCAAAAGTGGTCGATCAAGCACAAAGGAGGGTTTTGAAAGGTGTTGATGATTTAGACTTCTTTATCGGGGATGAAGCAATAGAAAAACCAACTTATGCAACCAAGGTATTAAGAGGAATGTTTAAAATAATTTTCCAGTACTCTTTAGAAAGCGTCAGCTATACAGTCAACAGCTTCTTAGTGTTTTTTGGTTCTTTAATCTTGTTTTCTTATTAACTCTGTTTAAATGGAAAATAAGTTTGGTATTAGCTTTGTTGACCTTAAGGAGCCTGTGGGAATTTGCAAAAAAGTACGTTAATATATATTTCTTTTGAAGTGAAGGGAAGCTGGGAGAGTGTTAAGCAGAAATAATCACTTTCTTTAATGTTCCTTGGCATCTTCTATCACAACTGCTGGGCTGGGGGGAACCTTTGGTTTATCCGAGTGCCACCACTGAGAAAAGCGCGGTGTATTATCTCTGCTATTCAGGGTTGGAATCTGAATTTCAAATGGGTTTCGGATCAAGGTAGGGAAAACCTAATGCGAGGTTTCTTGCATAAGTGGATCATATGCTTTTACTGCAGTTGAAAACATTGGGGTTTTTTCCCCCCTTTCGTTTCTAATTGTATTTTGATATCCTTGTGCAACAGTGGCCCATCCGCCATGGTATAGTTGAAGACTGGGACTTGATGGAGAGGTTTATGGAGCAAGTAATCTTTAAGTATCTAAGGGCAGAACCCGAGGACCATTATTTTCTTTTGGTAGGTAAACTTATGTCTTACGAAACTTAACAAACTTAGGAAATAACATATGAGTGTTAAGAATGTTTATGCACATTTACGTAGTAATTGTTAAATAAGCTGATCTTGAAAACTGAAGTAAATATAAATTACTGAGACTTTCCTGACCTGGCTTATCAGATCCAGGTTCTTTAATCTTCTAAAGATGTCAGTGTGTCTGAACTGCAAATTCTTCTCTCTTCTCATTTCCCTCCAAATTGCCTGCTCCATCCCTTTTTTTCTATTACTTATCCACTGAATTCAATAATAATGTTTACATTTTTGAGGCAAAAAAGTAGCTGGTTGTTTTGACTCGACATAATTGCAGTTATTTTGTTTTTACAATGCTGCCACCTGGAACGTGAGTCTAGACAGAGAGGGTTTGTTTTTTTTTAAATGAAATCAGAAGGATTGATTGTCATATGTGGTTAGATTAGACGTGAATTAAGATCAGTGTTATTCTGAAGCATCTGCTGTTTCTTAGTATTTCATTTAAGGCCATTGAACTAGGCAAATTGTTTTAGTGTGACGTTTCTAGAGCAAGTTTGGAGTTAAGAGTGTTCGCTATACTTGTTAAAGAACATCTAATTCAACAGTCTTCTCAAAGCAGGTTGCTCAAGGCTGTGTCCAGCTGCATATGTCCACGGATCAAGATGCCGTAACAACTCTGGGCCCTTTTCCAATATTTGACCCCCCCCTCCTTCCTCTCTTTACCCAGCTGTTATATGATAGATGTGATGAGAGTGTTATTTTTTCCCCCTCAAGTTGTATGTGACACTATCCAAAATGCTTTTTCAGAGAAGACGCTTAAGTATGTTTGTTATTTTAATGAAAATGATAGTTTACTATTATAGCGTGTTGTGTGTTGTTGCTAGCTTCTCTCTGTTGAGCTCGTTTCTACAGCTGATCATATCAACTTGTTTTATAGTGATTGACTCTGAAGAAAACCAGCTTTTTTCTTTAGTGAATCACTGAGGAATTTTAAAAATAATTCTCATTCTTCAAATGTGCTAAACTGCATCCTTTGACATTTTTAGGTCCCTGATACTTTCAGTGAAATCAAAAGTTGTAATGAGCTAGCCAACCCACAGAGTAATTACTGTAACATTTTTATTGTGTGTTTTTGGCAGTTTTCACTCAAATCATGTTCTTTGCAATGCAGTTTGCATAAATTCTGTTATCGTCAGAGGTGTTTCTAGATTTTCTTAATTGCACCATTTGCCTTTAAAAGCACCCTTTGCACATTACTATTTTTACATGCTATTGTTGTTGAGGAATGACTCATCTTTCAATAGTTAAGATTTGGTGGGTTTTTTTTGGAAGTCAAGTGTTTGATTTGAATATAAGTAAAACTTTTCTTCTTCTGTCTCACAGACTGAGCCTCCATTAAATACTCCAGAAAATAGAGAATATACTGCTGAAATCATGTTTGAGTCTTTCAATGTTCCAGGGCTATATATTGCCGTTCAGGTAAGGGCAAGGCTGTTGAGAGTTGGAGCTACAGTATTTCTCCTTGAGCTAATACTAACTTCACTGTGAAAACTCTGTGAGTGGTGTTTGAAATACTTTTATGTACTTGTGGCTAGCAGTTTCAGCACTTGATACGCGTTGGTTGTGTGTTCGGTTTGCTGAGCACTGTTCCTCTCTTACCTGTGTAGAGGGCGGCCTCCAAGCAGTAGAGTGTAGTACCTGTTGCGCCATAAACAAATGGATAAATCCCCAACACACCACATCATAATAATGGTAATAGGCCAAGAATTGGATCCCTCTCAATATGAAGCAGCAAAAAAGATGTTTGAACATGGCTAAAAAAGCATTAGTAGTCAAAAACTACCTTCATGTAGCCTCTTTCCATAAGGTGTTGTGTACACGTGTGTAACATTACTACATCAGTTCCCATGCTGTAGATTGCCATGAGGGTGTCTGTCTGGGTATTGCTGGGAGGGGTAACGGAAGGTGGGATCTGCAATGCAGTGCTCTTACTGAGATTTTAAAGGTTTTTTTTTTTTTGCATGTGTTCTTTCACAAGGCTGTCCTTGCCTTAGCTGCGTCTTGGACGTCACGACAAGTAGGAGAACGAACGCTGACTGGCACAGTTATAGACAGCGGTGATGGTGTCACTCATGTTATTCCTGTGGTAAGTGTACATCAAAACTATAGCAGCAGTTAAACTGGAGAGCAGTTTGTCCTGTAACATCTCTGAAGTCTACACCTACACAGACTGAACTAGAACTAGGGATCCTCAAAACTGTCAGGTCATTTCCAGGGTTGAGGGTGTGGGGTTTTGTTTATTTTGTAGTGCAGAAACTCACAGAACTTCTCTGCACCCTGCGTTTCTCAGGGCATCGTATCTTTCAGTGGCTTATCTTTTGGAAGGTGATTTGCCAAGGCCACGCTAAATGATCAATCAAACTATATTGCTTTATCATATTTCCACTTTGTTTGCTGGTAAGAGTGATTATTCTCTTTATGGTAGGCAGTCTGAAATGTTTGGAAACTCTTCAATTCTGTGAATTCATATATAAGAGAGAAATAATACTATATCTGCCCTCAATTACTGTGCATTTACAGTTTTTCTCTATCTCATCTGTTGACTGGTGTTTGGTAGTATGCTATCATGCATCAGTGATACAAGCAAAAAGAAAAAAAATTCCTACCTGACCGACACCCCCTCCAAAAGGTTAATGTGGAATATCTTCTGCTGCATCATGTTGCTAGAAGTAAAAACTAGTTTTATCATATGATGTTTTATTAAATAATTAGCATTTACAGCTGCAGTTTCCTAACTGTCAAATTACTGGTTTTGCTGTAGGTATGTATTTCCTTTTACAAAGCTACATATTTGAAATTTTACGACAAATCTTTAATAGTGTTCCTTATTTGGTTGGTAATATGTCTCTGCCCATCTTTCCTTGGGAACATAAATGCATATTTACGCACCAGAGGCATTTTTTCTTTCCAAAATGAAGTTAATTGCCGCTTTCAAGATTCAAATCTGTACAAAGCTTCATCTGTCTACAGTAACCTCAATTTTAAAAAATGATTGCTATACCAAATAGTAGCTTTGGTGGAGATCAAATGCGCTGTGATGTAGCAATTTCTTATTCAACTTGGTGGAATATAGTGGCTAAATCTTTGTTCAAACTGTGTATCCAAGATGGCATATTTCTAATAAGATGTAGGGAACAACTAATGTTTCAAACCTTCTGTAGGTAACATTTTTTAACAGTATTTAGTAGTTCAAATTGCTGTTTAAAACAGTGGAACTTACCCTGATTTGTGGGTTTGTTTTTTAATTGGAATAAGAGTAGATAATTCTGTGTCACTTGAAGCTTTATTTTCCTTTTATAGAGTGACATTTGCTTGAATTTTGGAATGTTTAAACATGTTGAACAAATTGAGAGCAATAGTATATGACGTTATAATAAAATAGAGGAACTTACAAATGTGTATTCTGTAGTGAAGCTAGCAATAGTGGTATGTTTTATGACTTCGTTATTTTTGGGGTTAGAAAGAACTTTTTTATATGAATGTAAGGTGTATATAAGAAATGTTAATCATTTAGTATTAGTATGGTATCTGGATTAATCTGTTTGGCTGTAGCAGGTCTGCTGAGGCTGAAAGCCAGCCTTGAACACTTTCAGTTTCTGCATTCAGACCAGGTATTTCTAATGCCCTGATACTGGTCCCTGGGACGAGTGTGACTTACAGGGGTAGGCTGATGGATGAGCATGGGCCAGTCTGTTCTGAGCAGTTTCAATTAATGTGCTGAAATTAGGATTTTCTCCCTGCTTTCAGAAAATGACTTTTGGTTCATGTGAACTGTAACGTCTTCCATCAGTGGCTTTGACTGCAGAGCCACATCATTTATTCTAAAATAATATCTTACAATACAAGGTTCCTTGACCATTCTGGTAAGAGTAACCTCATTTTAAGAGAAAATAAAGGCCAAGGAATAGTGAGTCTAGTTATTTGTCTGCCTTATGTACTAGTGCTGTTTCTGTTCCCCTTCACCTTGTACGAATTATAACCGAATGCCAAGTGAACGCTAAAAAATAAAATAGGGCTGCTGAAGGATGGGACTTCTGGTGGTTGAACGAGCCAGTCTTAAAGGGCTTCAGTCTCACAGTCACAGGTGGTGAATAGGACTTTAGGCTCCGTGTCTTTCTCTCTCCTGCCTAAGCTTTGTTGAAAGGAGATCCTGTCAGTATCTTTCTCGCAATTAATTTTATTTACAGGCTGAAGGGTACGTGATTGGCAGCTGTATCAAACACATTCCAATTGCTGGGCGAGATATTACATACTTCATTCAGCAGTTGCTGAGGGAGCGAGAAGTAGGAATTCCTCCCGAACAATCCTTGGAAACAGCTAAAGCAGTGAAGGTAAAGTGAATGTTGAAGATGTCAGGGTTATTTTGGATCAGAACGTGATATCTATTTTTAAATTACAATAATATCTTAAAATCCTCGTCCTGCCAAGGAATGGTTCTGTTTCTAAGTAATATAAAAATCTCTAAATAATATAGTAACATAAAATATCTTAAATTTAAGGTACGCTATTGGATTATACTCGATTTGGCCTAGAATTTCACTCTGCTTGTATTCTCCCCTTTCTCCTCCCCTCCCTTATTATTCTTATTATTGTAATGTTCAGTAGGAAGTGTTCTTGGTGGGATGCGTAATGTAAAGAGCTGCAATTATTCTTTTATTCTTTCTGAATGTTGATACGTTCTTTTTTGTAGTACAGAGCTATTCTGAAAGACATTCAGCTTAAAGTACACTTAAACCTGTTTCTATGGCAATTCTTCAGTGTACTTTAGAACTCATTTCTCGCCATCGTAGAAGTTTAGAGGAAAAATAGATGAAAAGTGATTTAGCTCAGTAAGATGTGCTGCTTTCAGTGCCGCACAGAAATGACTTGTGGTAGCAGAACCATTAACTAACTGTATACAGTAAATGTCAGTTCAGCTGGTTTTGAGGCCTATTCTGTGCCTGCCAATTTAAAACTCTTATTCTTAAAGGTTTAAACTACTACTCTTCTTTTAAAAGTTCATAGCATCTTCTCTGCTATACTTATGAATATACTTGTAACTGTTCATACTCAATTTTCAGGAACGCTTTAGTTATGTTTGCCCTGACTTAGTAAAAGAATTTAACAAGTATGACACAGATGGTACAAAGTGGATTAAACAGTATACTGGAATTAATGCTATCTCAAAGAAAGAATTTACCATTGATGTTGGCTATGAGAGATTCCTGGGGCCAGAGATTTTCTTTCATCCTGAGGTAAGTTGATTTGAATTGTCTACACTTGGTGTTTTAAGTGCATTTTGGGTGATAGCATATAAATAGTGTTTGCAGGCTTTTAAGGGAGTGGACATCCTGACTTGTATTTCTCCCTGTTTGTAAATAGCTATCAGCTGTTGTTATGACTCAGTGTCTTTTTGTTTCTTGATTGCTAGTAAGCTTTGTACAAATTCAGGTTATCTAAACAAAGCCCTATGTTTTGAAATTTTTAAAGTAAATGGGTTACTAAACCTGTCTTTTTGTGCAGTTTTTAATAGAATTTCCAGACCTCACCACACTGTACTGTTTTTCTTACCTGTCTGTTGAAAAGTCAAGTTTCTAGATAACCTGTCATCTTGCCTTTACACCCTCTGTCTCTCTTCCAGTGTTGGGAAAAAATAAATGGGAATAAGCCTCTTCCCAGCCCTGAATTCCTCTCTACATTCTCCTGTTGCAGCTTTTTCATGTTAAGCTGTTTTGCTCTGGTGCTCAGCATCTGAGAAGGGCACGTATTCTTTCACCTGTTATGGTTAACAAAACTACTGAAGAAAATAGCTGGCAAATAGATACTTTAGGTTTATTCTTTCAAACCTTTTATAAATGGCAGCAAAAATAGCTAACAGAACTATTTCCATTATTAGTTTTCATGACATCTCTAGTACAATAACTTCTTTCTCTTTCCTTTTCCTCTTTACCCCTTTCCTTTGCAATACGTGGTCCTACATGTTGACTTGTCTGTTTTTGTTCTTGATTGTAGTTTGCTAATCCTGACTTTACGCAACCAATCTCAGAAGTAGTAGATGAAGTTATTCAGAATTGCCCCATTGATGTTAGACGTCCTCTGTATAAGGTCAGTAGCTATAATGAATTCTTTAATACTTGTTTCACAAGGACTGTGCTTTATATTGAAATAAGTAATTGAAACTGTATTTAAAGAAAACCCCAAACTAACAACGTTAACTGTTTTCCCAGAAATTAGTCCAGTACGCAGAAGGCTTTATGTTGTTCACTTGTACTTTTTCAGTGTGGTGTTTCATTACTGAAACTCTTGCTTAAAGAAATAAGGGAAGCATAAATCTGAGCGAAAGAAGTGAGATGAACTAAGATATAAATGGATTTTAAAGCACAGCTGATTTCCATGTGACAACCTCTTTGTGAATTCATACTCTGTCACCTTAAGTGTTAGATAATGTCCAACTTAAAGTAAAAGCACACCTCTTAACTGTAATCATAAAGCTGTGTTTAGAATTCAAGAGCTGGATAAAGTTGCAGACTCCTGTTTTCGTAAGTGGTTAATCATTTTTGTTGCTCAAAACAGAATATTGTCCTCTCTGGAGGCTCAACAATGTTCAGGGACTTTGGTCGCCGTTTACAGCGAGACTTGAAAAGGACTGTTGATGCCAGACTGAAACTTAGTGAAGAACTTAGTGGTGGCAGACTGAAGGTGAGTTCCTGCAGCTGATGCATTTAACCAGCATCTTTCTCTCCTTTGTTACCGGGAAAATGCAAAGCTAACGTATTGCGATGACGTTCTTGCTTGTTGCAACGTCTTTGGTTTCATTTAAAGCTCTTACATGAACCTCTGAAAAGCTTCTATATTGAACATCCCCCAGCTTTTTTGTGCTTAGTGCTTATTGATGAGCAGCAAATCATCATCCTCAGTCCTTTGAATTTAACAGGAGAGATGGAGCAAACTCACTCTCGAGCTGCCAGCGTGGGCAGTTGGTGGACTGGGGCGCTTGTCCAGTGAAGAAACGCTGAGGGGATCAGCTTTTTTAGGGAGAAGGCGGCTTTGGTGGGGGATCCTAATAGAAGCATAGGTGGTGTATATGGGAAGGTGATCAAAAAAGTGGGACCGGGCCCTTGGCAGTGCTGGGTGGTGGGTACATGAGGGGTAACAACTAAACAAAAGAGGTTCAGCTTGGATAAAAAGAAAACTTCCGTTATGGGGATAATCAGATATTAGAACAGGCTGCCCAGGGGGATGGTGTAGTCTCCACCCTTGTAGGTTTTTGAGATTCAACTGGATAAAACTGAATAACTTCCTCTGAACTTGTAGCTGACTGCTTTGAGCAAGAGGCTAAACTAGAGATGCTGAGGTCCCTTCCCACCTGAATTAATCTATGGTCCTGTGAAACGACTTCATGTTTACATTAAACTGTGTGATCCTTAACTTAGATCAGAGGTCAAAAGTGGAAAGAATATATCTTATGCATTTTTTTCTGTTATCTCTGCTGGTATCTTTTATGTGTGCAGAGTCAAAAACTGTGTTTTTTTCCTTTAAGGCAAGATTGAAGTGATTTTCTTCACTTATTTTTTTTAGTTGTAGTCTAGCTAGATGAGCTCAAACAATCCTTAAAATGCCCAGTATAACTTCATAACATGCTGTGTGGACAACTCTGAAATTTCAGTTACATACAGTTCTCTGGTTCAAGTTACCTACTTTATTCTTAGTTCTCCTTGCTACACTTATACCACTTGGTAGGAAAGCAGGATATGAATAAGGAAATCTGATGCGGTTCTCCCTTCTTGAGCATACCAGGCATTGCAAGTAATCACTGGCTTGGATTTTGCTAATCTGATACAAATGATTTTTAGATACTTTCAAATTGTTGGGATTTCAGTAGGTTGTACGGGGACAAACAAATTCTTTCTGAAACTGTGAGGCACACTGCTGGTTTTGATAAGCTCAAGTGAGGAATGAAGGCTTGTGTGGGTGGGGAGGGAAAGGGGTAAGAGTGGGGTAGTGGCTGTGACTGTATGGGTCCTAGATGAACTCTCAGTCACTCTGCAGCTCTGATGCTTTGTTAAAATAAGGACATGACACTTGAAACACTTCAGAAAGTTAATTTTTTTGAAAAGGGGTTGGTAGTGTAGAACTATTCCTATGTAAAAAGTGATGTCCCTCCTACGTAGTTAAACAGTCCCTCAAGAAATTAGGCAGAAAATGAGATGGGGGTAACTGGAGAGGAACACTGCATTGGAGCTCTTGGGAGAAAATCGGTGTGGGTGCACTTATCCCTGAATGTCTGATAAGGCGGCAACTGGCAATTGATAAGCAAGAGCTTTTTCTTTGTTCGGGTTGTACAAGAGAAAAACTGGTGCTGTAATTGTGAATTTACATACCCAGCATTTAAGAAAATACCGATTTGTGAAAAGTAAGCTTGGAATAAACTGTACTTTTAAAAAAGATCCATTTTTTACCAGCAAAGGTGACTTTTAATGTATTCCTTTTTTTCTTTTACAGCCAAAGCCCATTGACGTGCAGGTCATCACACACCATATGCAAAGATACGCTGTTTGGTTCGGAGGATCGATGCTGGCTTCCACAGTAAGTTCGCTCTAGAGCTGGGCACGTTACAGTTGTTCTGGCCAAGCTTTTGGAGTTCTCGTGGCTCCTTCACTTTGGATTAAATGCAGTTGGGCGATTTCTGAGAGGCCTCAGGTAGCAAATACACCCTCCCACTCCCGTTGGAGTGTTTGCATTAGACTTTAAAGATTTGAAAGAGGAACTGAAAGCTGAATTACAGCTTTATGCGAGTCGCTAAATTGGGCCTTTTGGTTTTTGTGGCAAAATACATTGTTTGAATTAGTGTTCAGCCATGTGTCATGTAATGCTCATTTCAGGACTTCGAGTTACCTGTATTTGTTATTTCCATTTGCTACATAAATGTTGATATGGTTAAAATAAGGTGTATGTGCCAACGACTAATATTTTTGTGCTTCCCTTTACAGCCTGAATTCTACCAAGTATGCCATACCAAAAAAGATTATGAAGAGATTGGTCCTAGCATCTGTCGTCACAACCCTGTGTTTGGAGTCATGTCTTAAAGCTGACCTTGGAGGGGTCAGGGACAGGGAGGTGGGGAGGAGGAGCAGTTGTCTTTCTGATTACTTGTTTGTCTGATGGCTGGTATTAAGATAACAAACATGACTTGACAGTAAGACCAAGACCAAACGCAATTAAGCAGGATTATTTTAATAAGTGTCTCAACATGCGGATGTAGTGGAAAGCCAAAATGATCACATTTTTTCTTTAGATTGATTATTTGAACCTGTGCGTAACAAAACAAAAAAAGTGGATTTTAGTTCTTTCTGTGCCCTGATATTTTGTATATTAATGAATTATCCAAGATTTGGTGGGATTTGACGGTGTGTAGATAGTCAGCTCTCTAATGCTTCTGTTGTACCCTTTCACGGGTGCAATGCAGGAGCTTGTTTATATTTCATACTTTTTTATACTTTGAGGAAAAAATATGACTTAAACTGTAATATTTGAGGAAAAAAATTTACCAGTGACCAACTTGAAAGTAAATTAAAAAAGAAAAGAAGTCATGACTCACGCAGCTAGTTCTTGCAAATCATGACTAGTCTAAATCCTGGGTTCCATACAATGCGAGTGCTTTTGGGACGAAGAAGCTAGTATCTTGGATTAACTGATGCCTGCTAGTGCTTTCTGATTACTTGGTGCATTTTCATACTATCTCTTGCTTTAAAAAAAAAAAAGTAAAGACAAGACTGTTGGACCAGTATTGCAGTTCTGTAGTGTCATTTCTAATTAAAACCAAATAATCAGGTTATCAAAATTGGTGTATTTAAAGCCTAACACCATTCCAATAAAGGCACAAAATTTCTTTTTATGTTTGTGTCAGCCTTGTTAATCTCATTCCGTGGGAAGTTGTGAGCATGGGTTCCTACATACCCGCTGTGGTTTTTGGAGAGTAGGATTGGTCTGTGAGGTAGCGATCATTATGTGCATGGTGTAAACTGAAGTGTGAGCATTTTAGAACTGCAGTTTATATGTTCATCTAGGTAGCACTTATCTAGATAAACGTAACATCTCCCCAGGGTTAGGTTTGTTCATCTACTTTGTTCTGTAACCATTTTTCCCCCCACTTTCTCTCAAGTGGTGGCATACGGGAGACAGCACTGCGTTTTGAATCTCTGGTTTTTCTGCAAGAAAATGCCATGTAGATAAAAATAAAGTGAAAACAATCTCTTTCTCATTCTTTCTAGGAAGAACGCTTCATATATTGAGTGGAACTACTTAAAATGTCTGTTAATATTTGATGAAAGAAAACTCTTCTCTAGATGGTTCTGAACTCGCAAGTGTAGTTAAGGTTGTTTACATAAAGACCACAAGAGGGAGATCTCTTGGTTTCTTCTGAACTGTAAAGATTCCTCAGACTTTTTCCAGAGGAGCTTATCAATTTCCAGAGCTTCTGGTTGCTTCAGAATATGATAAATGAGACTCCAAAGTGAGGATAAGTATTTTTACAGCAAGTATTATAAAACTTCACATGCTGGAATCGAATAGAACCTTGGTGCAAACAAGAAAATGTTAAATAATGGTATTACAAAACGGTATTATTAACATCTCCCTATCAATGATACAGTTTTTGAGAGTTTTTAAAATAGTGACTTTTCAAGCCGTAACTGCTGACTGATTCATGTGGTAAGAAAGACCAATAGGCAAATATGTGTGAAATAAAGAAGTTAATTTAAGCTGTGATTTTTTCCAACAGTTCTCTGGTTCTGCTACTGTATCCTGCTCTGGTAACTGGATTTCCTGCTACACTGCGATGGCCTGAAGATCAGGCAAAGTTGTGTGGGTTTCCCCTCTAGAAGCAGAGTCTTAATAACTCACTTGGGAAACTCAAACACCCTGATACATAGGTACGTAGCGTAGTGAGGAAACGTGGAGCGAAGGCTGGTTCCTGTCACACACGGCTCTATGTCTGTTACTGGGGTTATGTGCAGAGATGCACAGAATGTGAAGGTGTAGAGGTAGCTGAAGGACTGCCCTGGTGTATACTGCTGCAGCTAATCCTGGAGGTAATTACAGCTCTGGCTTATGGATCTTTTGGAACCTGGATCGCACATGTTTTCCCCCCATATCCCAGTGCTGTCATGTTCAGGCCTCCCCTGCTGCGTCTTGGAGGAGCTGGGGCAGTGAGTGATAAGGCACCAGCAGGATTAAGTTGGTGTGGAAGGAGCCCGAGGGGTGGGAGCTGGGGTGCCGGAGCTGCGTGAGTGGTCACAGAGGATTTGGGGAGGCTGGGAGCGGCACTGCACATGAGGCTGTAAGCACATCTGGTTTTGTACGGATGCTTTGCAGGGTGTAAGTTGCTGAGATGCCCTGGGCTTGGGTGCTGGGTGGATTCGCCCTGCAAACAGCTGCCTGGGATGGAGTGGTGGCATCTGAATGTACAGAATTTGGCTGTTCCTGGCTGTTGTGGGTAACAAGGAGCACCAGGTAGTTCCCATGTCCTGTGCTTCAGCAGCTGGGCTCTTGCAGGAGAGGCGACATGTGAATAGGAAAAACAGGCTGCACCGGGAAGGGACGGTGTCTGACAGACTCGCTGCTTCAGACAGGTCTGCCAGGCTGGTGTTTCACAGAAACACGCACTGCCTGGTGCTGGGGAGCCCTCTCAACGGGGCTGTGTGTCCGGCTCAGTCATAACCGGGTTAGCGGATGGCTTGTACGTCAAGGCAACCAGCCAGCTCTTTAGTGGGAGGAAAGGGTGACACCTGAGCGTGAAAGCTGTCAGGTTGAGGGAAGGAGTTGCTGCTAAGTGTAATGTAAGTATAAGTAAAACCAGGGTTTTGCATCCCAGCTGTGTCAGTGGGGGAGGCGCAGGTACTGCCATCGTGAATTCAGTGAATTTGGCAGGTTCAGGGGTAACGCCAGCAGTTTCCTCTCTGGGTTGAGGGATCCCTGCTGGCAAAACTGATGTAGCCCAGGACGGTGAGGTTTTAGGCACCTTCTGCACCAAACTCATTCCTGCATAGAGGACTAGAACTCTGATGCTCTGAAGAGCAGCTGGGTTGTCTCAACGTTGTCTCGCTGACGGACCTCAGCTCTCGGAAGAGGTGGCACGTGTGCCCGAAGTGCTGCCGAGCAGCCCGCGCGTTGCCTGACTTGCTCAGGTGAGATGTACAATTTCATCTAGCTACAGGCACATTAATTACAAAGTCAGGGCTGCAGGAGCTTAGTCTTCTGTTACGCTTCTTTCTTCCAATATGTGTTTGTGTTCCTGTGGCTCCAAGAAAGTTGTTTTAAACTTCTATTAGTCATTTGTGTAGAAGAAAAATGAAAGTACCCTTACACAACCACACGTTTTCTTGTAGCTGTAACTTAAAATGGTGTTAAGCTTCTAGAATTATGTAATTGGAAGATTTGTGATGTGTTTTCTATTTATTTTATACTGTAGAGATCACTTTGGAGAAGGTGTACAGCCATAGCTGATTTCTGGTTCACGGGGGAACTAACAACCAGTGAGCAGCTCCTATTAATATCTTGGTCTGAACAGGGTCATCCATACCTACACCACATCTAATACTCAATTACAGTCTTGCACGTTGGGAATAACTCCTTGGGAATGGTTCACATGGGTGTTCTGCCCCTGTAAAGACGGGATCTGAAGGTGGGCTGTGGTTGCTGGTGAGGGGCTGGAGGGGCTGAGCCCTGCGGGGGAGCCGGCCCAGGGACCACGTGGGACACACCGGACAGTGTGAGTAACAGACAATTTCCGAAACCCTCTGCTCTCCTTAAACTTGCACTGCCATTGCTGTTCAGTGCTGGGTTGGGGTTCAAGCATCCAAAAGGTTAATTGTGAAGGCGAATAGTTAAAAAACACCAAAAATCAAATGATATTTTTCTTCTAAGACCTGCCGTTGCAGGAAATCGCATAAAGTGGCGATAACAGTTTACACCCCATGTGTGAATGTAGCTTTTTTTCTTCTCTTGGTCTCAAAATCCTGTTGTTAATTAACATCCCAAGAATACACAAAATCCTTTCCCTAATCTTTGAGGGGGGTAAGGGCACATGGGTGACCTGGCTGGGGACAGGTGCAGCACACGGCTCTAACTCCCTTCCCTGCCAGGGCAGAGCGGCAGCCGCGCCGCGGGTGGGGCCCGTGGCACGCGGTGGCTGACTGAGCTGGCCTGGCTGGAAGCATCCGAAACACACGTGTAGGAAAGTGAGGCTGCAAAACCCCACATTGTTTTTTCAGGGCAAAGGCCCTGTGCTTGCTGTGCGATGGAGGATTCAGTGGGGCTGAGGTTACGGAGCAGCCTAAGGGACACGTGCACATCCTGGTGACTGCCGGCTGACCCGGAGCAGTGCTGTTTCTGCACAGCCAGTTGCAAGGGGCACTGAAAACTTGCAGCCTGGCCTGCCTGAGCTTGGCTCGCTTCTCTGATCCCCAGGAGTCTGATTTTACTCCGCTGGACAAAGCCAGATGCCATGTTTAGTTGGCTCTGTGTGGTTAAAAGTTTGTGTTTTCGTGCAGCTGAACTGCGAATAAATCAGAGGTTGCTGCCGAGTCATTTTAGGCCCATCTCTCCGTTTAGTGAAAACACTTGTGACCGAACATTGAGGTATCCTTGGGATGAACGACTTGCTGTTGAAAAGCTGACCCCAGGCAGCTGCTGGCCGTGCTGAGCCACAGGCTGCTGCCCCACCTGGTTAAGCTTATTGCCCGATGGCCACGGCCGTAGCAGGGCAGGGCGAAAACTGCGTTTCCAAAACCTCTGTGGCAATAAAATTAAGAGAAATACGTTAGTTGTTATCATCACTTAGTTGTTGGGTATTTTTCTTTCTTCCCTGAAGCAGGCAGTGATGCAGGGTAGCAATTCTGTAGTCAGGAATTGACTAGAAAGTCAAAGAACATGTAACACGGATAGTGTTGAGAAGATAAAAATCAAGTGTTGTTTTCAGTTTATTCATGAGTTAAAAGAAATGTCAGGCAAGGTGTGTTGTTGGAAGGAAAGACCAGCACAGAAGCAGCAATTCTCACTTCTCCAAAGCCTGGAAGACACTCTGCTTTGTAGGCATCCAGGACAAAGTTTTTCATGTTGATATTGTTTCCATTTTCATAAATTAGCATTACCAACTCACAGCCCCTCCATTTGCTGCTGCAGTTGCTCGTTTGCTCGAGGCATAAATGTGCAGAGGTTGGGGGCAGTTCTACAGCCCTCCCTGCGCCTGCTGCTGCACCCCCACCTCGGCCCCCTTCCCCAGCTGCAGACCCCGCGTAGACCTGCTCCTCGCGCAGCGGGAGTCTGCTCCTCCTGGCTGGTCATGGGAGGGTTTCATGCGTTTTACTTGTTGAAATGTGCCAAGCATAGGTAGGTTCAAGGTTTAAATAAACATGGAGGTCAAATTAAAGTCAGACATCCTCCTGATTGCCCTTCGGATGGAAATCCCAAGACATGAACTTAATTCTCTGCCGCAGCGCAGAGGTATCGTGTCTTATGAGAGGTATTTTTGACGTGTTGATGCCTGAAATTTAGTGGTTCAGGTGGTAACGGTCAGGTTCTGCAGACAACGTGTTTTGAGCCGTGCTTGGTGCCCGGGGAGGAGTTCTCTAAATTGGCTTGAGTTGGGAAGGAAGAACGTGTCCGGGTGCCTGGCTTTGCGTATCAGGGCAGGCGTACCACAAGTCTCCCCATCCCTCCCTTGTGCCCCCCCGCGGTGCGGCAAGGGGTCTGTCGGCAGCGGCTCCAGTCTGAGGTGAACATCCCTGAAACCCTCCATCCGGCAGCGTGGTGATTAGTTTGGGTTTGGTTTTGTTTTCTCCAAGTTGCGAACTCTGGGATTTAACGAGACCTTGTTAACGGTGAAAAACAACAGTAGTTGTCCCCCAAAGGAGGGTAACTAA
This sequence comes from Eurypyga helias, assembly GCF_000690775.1. Lineage (NCBI taxonomy): Eukaryota > Metazoa > Chordata > Aves > Eurypygiformes > Eurypygidae > Eurypyga > Eurypyga helias. The sequence goes on along the minus strand of NW_010244400.1, from coordinate 113,871 downwards.
CAGGTAACGAATATGATGTGTCCAGTAAAACTACAAGGAAGCCAGAAAATAAGGAGGATGCAAGAATCTTGTAATGCAGATTTCCTGCTGGAATGCCGCGGGGATGGGAGGTCTGAGGCCTCCTTGCAGCGTGGCTGTGCTTGTGTGTTTATCTACTAATTACACTGTAGTCTGAGGAGGCTTTTCCTGGTGCAAGTTTGCAGGCGCGACACAGTCAGGATTTCGCACTCAGCCACGGGATGGCACTTTCCCACAAGAAATCTGGCACTGCTGCTGCCTGGAAAACACCTTTGGCAAACCTGCCTGGGAAAAAAGCATCCAGCTGAAAGCATCTGATGGCAAACCTGCACGGAAAGGCTGATGCTTTCGAGTCACATCGAAGTGAGGAAGTAAGAGCCTTGTTTTCTTCTTTGGAGCCAAAACATCTGTCTCCCTGCAGACGTGGGTGCCCAGATGCCTGTGAGATGCTCCAGCCAACGGAAGCGGTGTGAGATTGCCTGCGGATGCTGAGCTGGACCAAGTCCCTTGGTGCAGGGGGTGTCAGAGGTGTGTTGGAGGGGAATCAACGGATGGGGAGATGTCACACACAGGATGTGACGCCACCTGGGGAGATAACAGGGAGGAGGTTTTTGTACTTTCATTGCAATTCACTTCCTTACACCTGGTCAGAGGGAGCACATGGGAGACAACTTGAGGGTGCTATGGGCAATGCTGATGTCTTGTAAGACCTGATGCACCCGCGAACAGATAAAGCCAGGCAGAGCTCGGCTCTATCAGGGTGTTAATAGAGTTTTGTTGTAACCAGGTGCCATTAGCGTGTTGTACTTGTCATCCCCAAAGTGTAGGTAATGATAATATTACCCTGATGTGGTGACAGCACCTGGATGTCACAATATCGTCGTCAGTACCGCTCGTTGGGTGTTTCTGAGCAAAGCTGCTTTTACCTGAGAGTTGGTTTGTAAACCAGGAGTATTTTTGCAGTTCACCATCAGTGTGGTGGTTTCGTTAGGAAGGTCTCTCTGATGCTCCATCAAACTTCCTGCCAACACCCATCTCCAGAGCGGCCCTGGCCTGGGGTTAGGGCTATCTCAGGCCCAGATCCTGGCCACATGATTCTTAATTCAGGCTGATGAGCAATGGTGGGGAGCCTGTCATTTCCACTCTTGTTCTCTGTCTGATTAAATGTCTTCTCTGATGGCCTGAGAAGTTTTGTGTGGCAGTTGTGGGGTTCCCCAGCTTTGTGTGGGCATTCGGAGAGGGTCATGTTGAAGGTGAGGCTGAGAGCGCCTGGTGCTTCAGGAGCCAAGCTGGAGGGGCTGAACGCAGGTCGTGGAGCGGGAGCTGTGGGAACATGGTCCCAACCAAGCCGCATCCCACTGGGCAGCCCATGCGTTTCCCCAGGTGATGCTGGTAGGTCCTGGGGCCCCCACAGGGGTTTCTCTGGTTTACTCGGTCACTTGGTTATTCAGCTCCTCGCTGCATGGATGTGCCGCACTGGCAACCAAGCTTGTGTGTTGGGAAACTGTGGTGATGGCAGCTCTCTGTGGGCACAAATCCTGCCTGGTACCCACGCTTGCTCCCTCTCCTTCTCCTGTTGTACCTAGGGAAAAGTGCTCTCATATATCATCTTTCTCTACAGAGCTAAATAGGTCAAAACTAATGATGGAAGGGATGACGGGAGACAGTGCTCCACCACCTGTGGGGTCAATGTCTCAGTTTGTAGTGCTCTGCAAATGTCTTCCTCTGGGTTTTTCTTTTCTTTCTTTTTTTTCCTGTGTGCCATCAGTCCTCAGTGGCCAGGGTGAGTTTGCTGTGGCCATGGCAGGAGGCTGAGAAACTAGGGACGGTGCTGCGGACCAGGGAGCTCTGTGCCATTTGTGATGAGGTCCAGGCCGTGGTCCCTGGCCAGGTGTGCTGACTGTTTCCAGCATTCCCCTTCATGCCTGCTTCCTGCCTCCCATCCCAGCTGGGTGGCAGGGCTCCAGGTAATGTCTGTCAGAGACCACGTGCCGTGACCCAGGTCCAACCCTAATGAGGAACGTAGCGGAGGCTTTTCCAGCCTCTAAAGGACAGGGAAACTGAATGACACACTGTTTTCCCATGCCCTGAAAGTTTAAGCATGTTGTAAATAGGTGCTTTAGAAGGAGAGACAAAATACACCTAGAGCTTGTGTAGACAGAGCACTCCTTGTTTTGGTGTGGCAGCCAGGGTTTCCACAGTCTTCCCAGATGCAGCCCTTGTGAGCATCCTGGCCCCCCTGGCTTTTGCCCAGAAGGTTAATTGTCCTTTAAATGAGAGATCTACTTGGCCCTGGCAGTTCAAGGTTAAGAAGTTTCAAGGAATAATTGCCACTGGGAAGAATGGGCAGCTTTACTTGCTCACTCCTTGGCCCATCCGAGCATCTTGCCTGCCAGCGCTTGTGACCCAGCACATGCTTTATGCTATGTATGCCGGCTGTTGGTCCTTAGGAGTGGCATTTAATTTTGGTAAATAGATAGCTGAGTAACAATTTAGTGTTTCACACATTTCTTATTCTTTAGGACATGATGGCTTTAGGAACTCAAGCGAGTTGGAATAACTTAATAGTAATTCCTCAGTTCTTATTTAAAAGTTTAATTCAAATCATACTGGAAACCTGAAATTTTGTCTGCTCCGGGCAGGCTCAGCCCCGATCTGGGCAGAGGAAGCACTGATGCTGCTGCGGGACTGTGGGCTGTGGGGCTGCTGCGAGTCCCCTGAGCTGCCTCGTAAGCGTGACCCCTGACTACCTGCTCACGCGGAAGCGAAAAAAGCCGTAAGGGAGATTTTGCTTCTTTGATTGCTATTTTTATCCTCATGAAAAAATTATTGTGTTGTTTCTATCGTTGGAAAACTTCAGGGGAATTAATGAAAATGCAGATTTTTCTGTCTCCGTTGTGAAAACTTTTTTTTTTAGGAATGGATAATGTTTGAAATTGGAGAATTTCCTTCTTACTAGGGCAGAGGCACTCCCTCTCTTTCAGCAGAGTTGATGGGAGCCCCCGGGATCTTCCCTCTTCCCCTTTAAGCCCTGATTTACATTGAATACTGGTTAATTTGGTTTGGTTTGGCTTTTTTCCTTGCCCTGCTCAGGGATAGCTTCACATGTTTTGGTTTGGGTGTGTCTGAGCAGTGAAGAAGAGGGGGATTGGGGATTCCCAGAGCCCATCCTGAGCGGGGAAACAAGTGCCTAGACATAAAGAAGAGGGTAGTAATAGTACAGTGGCTCCTGCTCACACTGGTTGGGATGGCAGATCAAGAAAGGCACTTTTCCAGTATCCAAGGAACAATCAATACCTGCTGAGGGAGTAGGAGGAAGGGGATGTGCACCTGGGAGGCACCTCGCCCCATACTGCATATGTCAAGCTTTCCAACAGCACGTTAGTGTTGCACCATGGCCTGGCCGGTGACTGCCATCACCTTCTACCCTCTTGGCCACCACTTTGCTATCGAGATCCAAAACTGCCTTCTGGGGCTTTTGCCTTTTCCACTGCAGTGAGATTATAACTGGAGGTGTCAGTATTTCAGCAGCAGAGTGGTGCTCAACACTTCACACAGGGAATAGAACACAAGTAAGAGCCAAGAGGCTTTCCTGGCACAGGGAAATTCCTGAGTGGAATTGGGCATGTTCAGCCTGAAGAGAAGGTTCCAGGGAGACCTTATTGCAGCCTTCCAGTACCTGAAGGGCCTACAAGGAAGCTGGGAGGGGACTTTTTACAAGGGCCTGTAGCGACAGGATGAGATAGTATCCCAGCAGCACTGCTGGAAATTTCTGTAGTATGTCTTATGCTGCATCACATCTGGGTTTTAGATTTTTACAAAGCAGATCTGTCCAAGGCAAATGCATGGCTGGCACCAGCACTTACCTGTTTTCATGTTATTGCTTTCAACGAAGTTTGAAACCAAAAAGCTAGGGAACATTGCCACTGACATGTGCTATTGATAAAGGAGAGCTCCCCAGGACCCCCTGCTCACCGTAAGGCGCGGCATCCCAACATGAAGCAGAGTAACTCACCCAAGGTACCAAACAGCCCCAGGGCTCTCAGATCAGCTGAATCTGAGATGGAGTTTCAGATAAGTGGCTCCACAGTAAAATCATGGGGGCAATCAGGAGCAAAGGAGAGGAGGGACCGTCTGTCATTCTTAATGGCTATAATATAGTAACAGTAAATAGAAACTTAAATTAAATTGCTCCCCAAGATTACTACGTAATAATTGGTCAAGGAGCCACACAACTTTCAGAAATCTATTTTTTTACCTTTTATGTCTATAAAATATCTATGATGCACCTTCTCCCTTATCTTGCAAGGAGCGCAGACTATTTTATCTGTTAATTCTCCTATCAGATACAAATGCTAATACCGCTTGGGTCGTTCGTCTGTGTGCAGTCACTGTGCGGCGCTGTTTTGGGGAAGACCACAAAGCCTTCAGGACATGATGCGTTGCAGCAGCAGAACTTCCTCCTCCCTTCCTTGGCTTACCGGAATCTAAAGTACAATCTTCTCTTAAAACAACCCCGTAGACAGCTGGGTGTAATTCAGCCCACAACTCCTACTGCCGTAATTCAAAAAGATCAATTTCCTGAGCCGAAGCGCACGGCAAACCTATTTCGGGTGGTGGCTTCCTGGGGTAGAGGGGGGGGTGACAAATACAAGCGTCCAGAAACAAATTGGACGATAATGTTGTGCCGCAGAACAGTGTTGGATGCCTTCTGTCTGTGAGTATCTAATACAGCTAATAAGCAGCTAACATAACTTCCTGATTTGGCAGGAATTATTACCTGCTGAATAACTTCATACATTTCTACTCCCTACGTATATAATTTTCACTAGTCCCCAAAGGAAAGCTATGTAATGTTTGCCATAGTTGTTTGTAGAATTGGGATGCACCACGGGTGGACTTTGAACTTCATAAACTGCACTAGATTAGGTCCCATTATGCCCCTTGCGGGGCTGTAATTACTAGGAGCGCTTCTGGGGCAGCACCCGCTGCTTGTGATGTGATTTTGCCAAAGCAGGACCTTAACCTGCCCGGCCTCTCTGTCACTGCAGGATTGGTGTTGGCAGCTGTAATGCACGGATGTTGTTAAATCGGCCCAAATAATGCTTGGACAACTTTGAAATATATTTAGTGTTTCTATAAGGACTCCGCTTTTGAATGAAGCAGGATCTTGAAAAATGATCTTGGAGATGTGGACTTTTTTAAAAATAATATATTTAAATAAACAACATGGTCACAAGTTTAATCATTTAGGTAGCCTACCTCATACGAAAACAATTGACTCTCTCAGATTCTAGTTCAAGAGGAGGAAATAAATTCTAGCAGTTATTAGAAATAATAAATGAGATTCTGAGAAGATGCCATGTACATCTGTCCTTGTATCAAGGGAAAATGGTGTGATATGGGTGTGAAACGAAGAGAAGGATCCACTCATTGAACAAGGAGGGGTCCCGCTCACATTCATTAATCCAGATGATCGCAGCAGCCAAATATTTGATTAAAAAGATGTATAAAAATAGCCACTGAGGAAGATAAGCCCAGGCGGGTTCTTTGGCTGCGGTGTCATGGAACAGCATGGCCGTGGAACCACAGAGTGCGTGGTGAGCGAAGACCAAAGGGCCCAGGAGAAGGGCTCTGCGAAGGTCAGGCGGGATGACACATGCAGGTGTGCCCGTTGCAGTTGTCTGTCAGCAAGGGGGTTTTGATTATGGTACCGCTTTGCGCATCTGATGATGCCTTTTGTCTGAGAAGCTGGAGGAACTCTCCACCTAACGGATCACACTGCTTGAGGTTGGTGCGGTGCTGCTGATTATCGGTGGTTAAGTGAAGCTGTGCTGGGGCTGACTGACCTGTGCAGCCTCGCGTCCTGGGAAGGAGGGTACGGTTGTGTTGAAGGAGATGCAATGGGCAGGATTTGTGTGCTCCAGTGTCACCCTCTGCAGCAGGGCTGGGACACCGGGGTGTGCGGTGCCAGCTCCCTTTGCAGCCCAGGGGGAGAAACAGGGCATAACTCATCTGATCCTAACAGCCGTCTTACATTGCACCTGCAAAGCGGCTGTAAGGGAGGACAAGGGGCTTGGTTTGCCAGGCTGCAGCCCACTGAGGGCTGATGATGAGACACGTGAATCCTTCCCCTGGCATCTGACTGCTCTGAGCAGGCTGTGATCCCTGTGACCCCAGGCTACGCTGGGGTACTGCCAAGTACAGCCAACACTGTGCTTGTACAGAGTGGATACCTCTCGTGACCGGGGGATGTAACTTGTGAAGCATCTCCTTCAGAATGTACCAGAAATGGTCCTGACAAATACTGCCTTGAAAAAGTATTGATGCTCTACGGGCAGAAATGAGGAAAATCAGAGCTGTAAAGGGTCTTTTAAAGCTCCATTTTCATTACTGCTGCTACTATCATTGCTAGAGCTAGCTTAAAAAGAAAAGCCCACGTCCAATGGTTTTTGCAAGTAGGAAACGGAATGAGGATCCAAACAGCCATTTAATGGTGAGGACAACCGCTATTTCTTGTGAACAAAAGCATGGTTTTTTGCTATGGACAAAACCTAGAAATTACCTAGAAAGATGTCGTTTCTGTAAGGAGTTTTTTCATGCTGAAGCTTTATCAAAACTGCGGAAAAGGGTGAACAGGAACATTTTCATTTTCTGTTAAGTGGGAAACTGCTGGAGCAGCATTGCTGTGGGGTGGGAGGTTATCTCTGCGGCTGTGCCTGCCTGGGTGCCAGCACCCTTGGGGAGGTGGCTTGTGCTGGTCCAAAATGTGTGCGTGATGCACCCACGCTGCCTCTTGGAAGCTGCAGGACTTTGCAGGCAAATTGATCTGGTGTCAAGGAGGTTTTCCTGCTCTTCCACCTGGCCATTTTAGATTCCCTCCACACACAGCTGTATTGAAACCTGCTGGGGTTTCTTTGGATATTCCCATTTTGCAAAATCTTCAAGCGTGTAGCTGCCATGTCTCCTGCAGAGCCCCTCCAAAGCCTTTCTCCTGCTCCTCAGCAGTCGTTGCCATCCTCCTCTCTGATCCTGCCAGTGTACCCCTCCAGTGTTGGTACTGCCCGCCTGTATTCTTGGCGGGGCAGCAGAGCCTGTGGCTATTCCAGGGAACAGCCCCAAGGTACAGTCACATTTTGGTGATGTCTACCAGTTTCTGGTTCCACTTTATTTATTGTCCATTCCTGTTCTTGGACTACTTCTGTGATATTGCTTTCCAAGCTTCACTTTCTTTCTGAATAAAAATCCCACATTTTGGATTATATTTCCTATATGTACAAGCTGGCCTTTTTCCACTCTCATTTAGCTTGATATCTGTCTAACTTCATTATCCTCTCTGGACTTCTCAGCCTCCGAATTAGTCTCTTCTACAAATGTCATGAATCTGCCACTAACTCCCCCAGCCACACGGTGAGGGAACGTATTAAATAACGCTGGTCCTAAGCGGTCCCTTTGGTGCCCCACTAACACTTTAGCCAGTATTATTGCATTAAATAAGAGGCAATGAATCAACCCAGGGATGTCTTGCCCTCTGTGGGAACTCGGCGGGTGCTGGAGGTGTGATGACAGCAGCAACTCTTACTTTTTGGGGCCGAGGAGAGGAGGCAGCATATTGATGTACCTCATCCTGCCAGTCTTTTTCCTTTTCTTAAATAGGTCTAAACTGAGGTCTAAACCTCACACTCGGCTCAGAAACCTGGACTATATATACAGCACTGGGTCACGAAAGCTGGTGTGCGGTATGCTGCCTCGCAGCGCTGTCCCCACTGCTGGGTGATGCTCTCTCTGAGCGTTGCCACCGGAAGGGAATGCCAGTTTTTCTTTGCATCTTTAACCTCTAGGTCATTGCTTCTTGCTTTTCTCTGATGATTCCTAAAGATGCTTTTGTTTATCCCAAGTGAAAACAATGGGAGCTCCCAAAGACTCACTAATTCCTGTGGAGGAAAAGGCCAAATCTGTCCTGCCAGAGAGAAAGGACGTGAAGGAGATTATAGCATTAGGATGAAGTTAAGAGATGGGATATCTGAGATTCACGGGGGGTGGTCTACTCTTCTCTGCATCTATTAATTGACTGCATTTCACATGCGGTTGATCTAGAGAAGAAACGTTGAGCATAAACAATGATAATAATAATAAAATAATGATTCTACAAGGAATACAAATCATGGGAGTGTGAGTAAAATATAAAGCCTTTTTGCTAGATGGACTGCAGAGCCTGAGTGTATCCTGGAGAATTTCATAAATCTAATGAAGCTTTCACACCTTCGGGGACAGGGCTTAAGCTGCTGGGCATCCTATCCATCTTGGGATCAATAGCGCAGTTAAGTAAAAATCACCTGCAAATAAAGAACACAGAGCTGGGAGTGCAGCTCATCTCTCACAGAGGAAACAGAATAATAATCAAAAGCCCAAGCCAGCGATTTTCAAACTTGCAGCTTCATCTGCGATTGGGCTTTTTCTGGGATGACCCAACAGTAAATCAGGAAAATGATTGTGGGGGTGCAGGTAATTTTACGTGTGGCAGGAGCCTCTACTGACACATGAAGAAAGCGAGTGTGAAGACGTGCATGAAACACAAAGGCAAACTGCAAACTCCCCCCTTCTTCTCTCTGCCCTGCCACTCACTGCAGTGTGCCAATCCTGCAGTCCTCCATGTAACTGCTTGTGGGGCTGCCTCGGAAACCAGCTCCTGAAATTGTCTAAATGAAGAGCAATCCTTGCTTTTTGCCCACCCAGTGACCACCTGCTCTGTGAAGCCCAGGGCTTAGCTCAAGTTTAGGGGTAGGATTTGGCCCCCATGTCATGTTTACCCAGTCCCAGGCATGCTTGCAGAAAGGCACCTAGCTTGCTAAAGTGTTTGTGTGGTGGACCTGCCTAATCCCTGGATTTCAGGCTCAGCTTCTTTTCCTTGGGGCCTTGAGCCCAGTCCACCCGCCTGCTCAGGCAGGGCTGGCAGCTGCAGCCCCATCCCTGAGGAAGGGCAGAGGGAGAGGCCTTGAAAGCATCAGAGCATGGAAACCCTCTTAGAGAGAACGTGGCAGTGGAGGGGTTGCTGGTGGGCGCACAGAGACAAGTTGCCTTCCACTCGCTCATCTCCTTGTTGGTACCTGAGCTTTGGGGGCTACAGCTTCAAGGCACTTGGTAAAGAACAAGATCCCAGTGAGTCACCAAGCCTGTCAGGGACAGTGGGGAGGTGAGAGGCACAGGCTGGTGTTTGTTGCTACCGGTGTAGGTGTCAGGTGGGACTCTCAATGGTGAAACGTCTGCAGGCATGGGCAACAGGCCTGGGGTATACAAACATTCAGCTCTCACTGAGGTAGAACTCATCCTTGCATTCCAGCCAAACACAGAAATAACTCAGTTTAATTACCTAATGACTGAGGTACTTTGCAGCACAAATTATTTTATTTTCTGTGACTGTGGAATCACTTTTCTTTCTTTCACTTGGTGCAGCGTGGCCCTGACAGTGGGTAAGTGCTAACATAATGGAGTGGGAAGAGTCCTGCTTTAGGAAAGCAAATTAAATTTTTGCTTTTGCCTTTGTGGGGGTGGGAGAGCTATAAATTTACTCATATCTAAGAGGTCATTGCACAGCAATGCTCTGCCTTCTGCTAAAGAGAAAAAATAAAATAAAAGTTATGTTCTAGAAGATGGAAAGCAAGGGAGCTGACTGTAGTGGTTAAATACATCATATATCCCTGGGTTATCTAGTTGACATGAACCTGTGTGATGCCCAGAAGTGAAATCAGAAGATTCTGGTGAGGGAGAAATCTGCAAAAAAAGGCACAGGGAAGTAGAGGACAGGTCCTGGGGGTGGACAGCTTCAGGGGGCAGGTAATCATGGGGAGGACATCAGCGAGGATGCAGGGACATCCCTCTGGGCTATTTGGTTTTCTCCTCCAGGCTGACAGCCCCAAAAAAAGGGAATGTTAAGCTTCAACCTTGCTGGTGTCAGGGAACAGGGAGGGAGAGCTGGCTGTCAGCCCACTCATGCGGGCTTTTGGGGAAGCAGAGACATGCTGGAGGAATGAAGGTGTGAAGGTCCTGTGTCTCCCAGCCAGAGGTAGGAGCTAGCTGGGCTGGGGTGGGGGTGTGGGCGCAGATAGCTCGAAAAGGAGAGGGAAGTGTCAGAGGGGGCCCTGCTCATGGACCTCAGAGGTCTTGCTCTCCTCTGCATGCTTTACGCCTCAGAGGGAGTGAATATCCTTGCGCTCTCTGCCCGAGTAATAATCCTGTGTTGCTTTAATAATTTCTCAGGCCCTGAATCTCTGTAGGAGGAGTAGGTGGATAAAAAATTGGCCTTTTCGTGTTAACACTGGCTTTGTTTCTCTTTGCTAACTGCAAAACCTGTCCTCTATGAATTATGTCTACCTGGAACTGGAGTGAAAGATGGGAAATTAAATGTATCATTGATACAGGCTCAAATTTCACGGACCATCATTGTCCCTTGGTGCGTAGGGCTGCATGTCTAAGGTTGTCAGTGAAGTGGCTCTTCGCAGGAGGAAATGGGGCTTAGCCATCACTCCTTCTGCCAAGCTGGGTCTCTCTGCAGGCAGGAATTTATCTTAAGATACACAGATTTAAAGGTAACTTTTGCCCCCTCCTTTTTTGGTTTTCAGTCTGGCACCAGATCTAGAACATCTACAGCTTGTCACAACACACAGGGGGAGCTTGTTGAAGACTAATGACCTAAAAGCACAAGATCTGCTGGTAATTGCTTAATAACAGTGTGTTTTAAAATGCTTCCCTGATACTTCCATATTTTATTTATAGAATGCAGAGTACATGCAAATAGAGTGGGATTGCACGCTGAGCCCTGGGGCATTCACAGATCCCAGCTATAAATGTGGAATAAGGCAACACATACCAACTGTGATACCGTTACTGTTGTAATAAACATGATATGTTGGCTCTTTTCAATCTTTCTCTCATTCAAGATACTGTAGATTTTTGCTTCTCTGTCCAATACAGGCATCCTATGAAGACATCAGGGCTTCCAAATCACCAGGTCAGTCCTGAGCTGCTTGTTTCCCTTTAAAACCGATGGAAATTAGGGCTCACGTTCTCAAATGGATGTGGTCATCTAACCCATGTTAATAGCATGTGGTGGCAGCAACAATTACTTGATGAACTGACACCAAAACATTGCCAGCAAAATAAATTAAAATGTTGAAAAACATAAGAACTGGGGAAAGCAGAGGGTGAAATGTAATCAGTAGGATAATCGTGTAGTCAAGTCAGGAGGATAATGTAAAACAATGGGACTTACAGAAACGGCAACTGCCTGGAAATAGAAAATAAATGATGTGAAATAAAAGGAGGAGGATAGTGTGAGGGGAGAAGCGTAGGACCACGTAAGGCATGATGAAGTCCTGTCTAGCGAACTTAAGGAGACAATAACATGTAGGCTGGTGAAGACATGACAGAGAAGAGTGATGAGGGAAGATTTAAAGCAAGGATTTCTTGGGCTGCAGTGACAATGAAGAGATGCTGTAGCTGGCAGAATGAGTTAGAAAAACTGTGTTATGCAGAATTATATGAAAAGTGGTATAATATTCTGCCCTCTCCCAACTATGAAACAGACTCAAACTTCACACCTGATCACTTCTGCAATTTGGAGCAGTTGTCTCTGAACTTCCCTCTCTACAGCCAGCTGAAATTACATGCAGAAAATCCCTAGAAGTGGCTGTAGCATTTGATACCATAGTCCATGGTGTGGGCTGACTCAGGTGCAGGAACAAGCAATGGACAAGGTGTTTGGTGGCAGCATTTTTAGTAATTCCTATTTTGCCTCCAGGTTTTTCTCCAAGCAGTTTCATTGGCCTTTCTCACTTATTTGAAAAAGAGATCTGGAAAGCAGTACATGAAAAATCTTTGCTTGAGGAGGGCCTCAAACTGGGAACACGTGTCTTGGTTAAGGCCCCTTTTCTTTATTATCTGCTTTCCCAGCTCTGCACCGACCAAGTGCAGTGGTGGTGATGAGAGACAGCGAAAGCTTTCGGCTTTCACTCACTCAGACATACCCTCTTACAGATATCTCCTCACCCTTACGGAAGCAGTGAGTTGTCCATGTTAACAGAGAAGCTGCGTGTAATTTAGAGCAGCAGGGAAGAGCTGACATGACATCTTGCCATTTATCCATGTTAAGCAAATGGTATCAGGAAAGTTAACAGTGAATTCTTTTGAAGTTTAAATAACTAGGAAAAAACCTCCACAATTCAACATGCAGATTTTCTTATAGAAAATAATCCCAGCTAATAAAAAATGTCAAGAGACAGAATATATTCAGTAATCTATGCAAATAAAATGTCCAAAATTTAATAGCAATACAATATATATCACATTGTAGTTCTTGCTGTTTTCCTTCAGAAATGAACAAGGTGCCAACAACATTTCTGAGGAAAGGAGGGCTGTGTCTTTGAACAGATTACTGTTCCTGCCTTCACAGGGTAGCTTGGATCATCAGAGAATGCCTCAGCTTAGGAAAAAGTGCTCAGAAACGTCACTTGGAAACCAGGGCCATGGCTGAAATCCTAAAAGAAATGACTTGCAGGCAGTTATCCATCTGCGCCTTAATAGGCCTGGCTGAAGGTTCTTGCCGGGGAACAGTCACAGGCAAAGCCATCACTTGGATCTGTAATTTGTATCCCAACATGACTCTTGAATCATGTTAAAGTACAAAATGTGCATTTTTGGGAACTCTGCTCACAAGTTACAGTCCAGTGGGACAGATGTCTGCAAGGCAGCTGCCCAGATCAGCTGCTTAAACGAGGGGTTTTGGTGCCATTTGAGATGCCCCATGGGACACACTGCTAAGCCTTCAGCCAGGTGGGTATCTGGGTCCTGTGCCACACTTGAGGATGTCTCAGATGCCCTCAAATCACCCCTCAGGTGGCGGAAGGGAGCCCTTGATATCGTTGCTGCATGGGAAGTCTCCTAAGATGAGAAGACACCAGTGCATTCTATGCTGAATTTGTTCACGCCGAAAGGAGAACGGTGAATTACTGGCAGAACTGAAGAAAGTATGTTCAAGCCTTTGCACCACCTTCCCTGCGTTTTCCTTGTTTGACATCGCTCTGGGTGTCAAGCACTGGGTGTTGAACCTCTGTGCTGGGCCCCTTTCCATCACCAAACTGCCCTGCTATCAGCCAGGGAAGCGCTAAGCCTGCCTCTGCCTTGAGGGAGAAAACTGGAGAAGCACCGTCTGAAATGGGAACGGCACACAAGGTTGCTGTCTCGCCTGCTGTAAGCTGTGCAGTATTAAAGGCCCAGGTTGTGTTTATCCCAGGGCTCTTCGCTGGAGCTGCAACATGGATAGAGATGGGAATGAGGGCACAAGAAACCGTTCCCCAAGGCAGCCCCAGGGCTGTGCATCATGTCCTCAGTCAGCCTGCCTCAGCACTGACAGGATGTTGAATTTCTCTAATGCTTTCCATGCAAATCTTTCAAAACCTTTATTTGAGCCTCACAAACACGCCTGTGGGGGTGAGGAAACCCCCTTCATTTTCCAACACTGCGTGACAGACATGAACAAGGAGCAGGGAAAAGAGCAGCGGGGAAACACAGGAGTAAAGCTGCCTTCTTGCTGGGTCACCTTCAGCAGTTTTCAATGGCCCAAAACATTTCTTCAGGTGTTTTCTGAGAAACACTCTGAAGCAGGAAGAAGCTGATGTCCGTGTAACTGCTGCCCTGGGGCCTCTCCTCTGCTGGGCTCTGGCCCTTGTGAATGGGTCTGGGTACGGTAACTGAGAGTAGGGGAAGAAATTTACCCTTTTCAAGTGCGGATACTTGCCCATGGTTGTAGGTTAGGGGGGGTATCCTGGGGCTCTGGGGGTGTTTCAGCTTGGAAGTGCTCATCTGTCTAGAGGCCTATGTGAAGCTCAAGCACCTACGTGTGTTTAATGATACAACTAAGACAATATGCCCTATGGCCCATTCAAAGTGTTCCATTTGAACGAATGACAATGTGAGGCTCAAGGGCAGCAAACTGGGACCATAAATGAAGAAGTTGCCATGCTCAAGGTGAGCTGTGCCTACAGTTTGTGCACATGGTCTGAGCCCACTGAAAACACTAGATAGCTGGGCTTTGCTCATCCTTCCCTCTTGCAAATGAAACTAAATCAATTCTCTTCCTGTTTGACTCATACTAATAGCATGGACACAGTTCATGCAGCCCAGTTGCTCCTTTTAAACTTTGCAAGCCAGGATAACTTGGTTTTGTGGCTGAACCCCTATTTAAAATCCAATGTTTTGTGCTTATTTCTATTTCTCTAAACCTCAGCATGCTGTGTGAAAGGAATCAGTCTACTAATCTATAACCAAGGTCTACAGAGTGAATTAAATGTGCTGCGTACTGGCTGGTGATCTTGCTGAAAGAAAAAGCAGAAAAACATAGAGAGGATATAGAATGATCAGGCTTGGTATTTTAAACAATTAACATTTTGAGGCCCTTTAAAATGGAAGAGAACATCTGTTAATGAAAGAAGAAAATGAGAAAACCAGAACCCCTAAAAACAATTATGTGAATCAGCAGCAAAGGCTCAGATCTGTCATATGCTACTTTGAATTTTCTCGTAACTTTTATAATCCTCAGTGCAGAGCCACAAATTGATTTATTAGCATCTAAAGCAATTTCTAAAATGTGAAAGGTGACAGCATGCACAGAGGCAGAAGAATAAATAGGAGCTAGACAGGAGAAAGCAAGCAGCGCTTGGAGAGGCAGTGCTCTGGCCACATTCAAAACAAAATGGAAGAAATTCCAAGTTAATTAGTTCAGCAAAACCTATGGAAAAGGGAAATTCCCATCCCAAAAAGAATTCAGATTTCCATGGAAAATATGAACTGGACTGGATTAAAAAAAAAAAAAAAAAAGAATTGCATGCCTGACCTGATCATTGCATCCGGAGGGAAATCACAGTAAATCTGTCTTTGCGATGTGGGTGCACCTTTACAGACCTGTTTTCCTCTTCCTACATCCATCTTCCCCCATCCCAGAGACCTCCCTGAATTTTGGACCAATTAGCTAAAAACAAACTAACTGCCCCAAAACACAGCAGTGGGGCACCGGTGCACTCCCCAGGCTTTGGGCCAGGGCTTTGCTTAATGCCACTCTTTGCTTTCCTGCTGCTCAAGATGCGCATTTCTTGTAACCGCTGCTCTTCTGGGAGCAAAGAGAGCTAATTTCTATAGCTGCAAAATGAAAAATATGTTCCAAACTTGAGAAGGCAGAAATGTAATAGCTGCACCTCTCAAGCTGACAGGATGACCTAGAGGTGGAGTAATTTGAATTAAAAATCAATTCCAGTAAGTACCAGACAGAAGAAGAGTCCTTGTCCGGGAAAAAGTATAAAACCAGAAAGAAGTTTCCAAATTGTTAAAAAAATGTTTCATTCGTACTTGTAAGACTAAACCTGTCCAGGCTTTTAGTGCAAAATGATAGGGAAAAGGAAAATATATTATCTGTCAGCCCACACATTTCTTCTGCACAGGTACGTTACAGAAAGACTGACCTGACTTTCAGCGCTCCTCCGTGCCGTTTCGCACTCTCAGCGCTCCAGGGGAGATGCGTTTCACCGAGCATTAAAGCTGCTGCTCTCAGTTGCTTTGACGCCATTAGCAAGTAAAACAGTAAAATTATTACAGATGCGAGGTTGAAAGGGGAGGGAAGGAAAGAAAGAGAGTCAAAATGTGTTAATACTGTATGGTACTTCAGACCACCTGCTTTAAAATTGTTTGCTGGGCTGAGTTGGCTGTTGTGTGTCCTCTGGCGCCGTACAGTGCCTTTCCCGCACGGCAGGAGCGGTGGAACCCCTGTTGGGGCTTTGTTTAGTGTGGACCCTTGTGCCCCACAAAGGAGGGCGTGTGTGGCCACAAACCGGCCACCGCTGCCCATTTGCACACTTGCTGGTGTCTGCTTCCCTGCCACCACTCAGCTCCACACACGCAGGATCCTTCCCTTGCCAAAGTATAAGCTATGGCAGGTCCCTGAGTAATGGCTGCCCTAACTTAAGACAACACAAGAAACAAGGAGCTGTGGAGAGCTTCCTACAGAGGCTGTTTCCCAGATGATTTCAGTGATGGAAAGATGCTGTCCCGTTATTTCCCCGAGGAAGCCCAGCAGGCTCTGCCTGGCACTCCCATTTACAGGCGCTGCCTTCTGCTCAGAATGGCAATAGTGTCTTTCTGGCACTTATTTTATTTTTATTATTTATTTTCTCTCTGGTTTATAATTCTGCAGCTGCAGATCCCGTAAAATGTAGAAGCTAGAACATGTTACTCACTCCGGACTCAAGGAATGCATAAAGGTGAATCCTGGAGGGGGGCATTTCTCAAGGCACAAAGAAAATACAAACAGATCTTTCATTATAACCCCATTTTCTGTAATTCCCCCAGAGACAATCAAAGCTCCATTGAATTATAAATGCAAAGCACATTAGGATTGTGTCTGCAGCCCCGGGGACATCTGGACATGGGATCCACATTCCCTTTTCTAAGCAGTTGAAGTCCAGAAGGTTGGGCCATGCAGTCACGGCCATCGCTGCATCTGCAAAAACCGTGGCTGCAGGTGCAGCAGGCGAGACTGCACGAAGAGGTGAGGGTAGAGGAGAGATGGCAGCAGCAGAGAGCAGCACTTAAGCTGGCACCCCTCTGCCAACCCCCAGCTTTCATGTTTTTGGTGTCACTACTGTGTCATAAATAGCAATTTTAGCTAGGCTATTAAAATCAGTCAAGGAACTATTGCAGAGCTTTTTATCTTGAATGAGCTGAACACACCTACAATACTGGAGAGAAAAAAGATAAGGCACCTGCAAAAGTACAGCAATGAAAAAATGCAATACCTATGGTGGTTGAAAAAAGTAAAATGTTGAAGTACTGAAGTTGGTCTCAGCTTTACAATTGCTCATTTCATGTCTCCTCATGGGCGAAGTGTGTTGGTATATAGCAACGGGAGCTCTGACTGCGCCAAAGACACAGCAGCAAAAGCCCTGGGTTGCGTGCCTTGCTTGTTTTATTTATTATGCTGCCTGCATAGAAGATACCTCAACAATGTAGAGGAGTGTAAATACCATAATACTACATACACATAACGGCTCTCGTGAGACCAGACGGATGGCTGGAGCTGATCCAGAGGGGTGCCGGAGCCACAGCTCGCCCGGCTCAGCTGGCTGCTCTCTGCAAGGTCAGTACAACCCCAGGCAGTCCCTCAGCTCACTGCCACAGAGGGACAGGTCACAGCTTCACGGAATGAGGCTGGAAAAAAGGCAGATGTCACCTGGGGTCTTACTAAGCGTGCAGTGCTACAGAGCTGCATTCTAAGCTGCCCCCTGCCCCAGGTGGCTCTGTGTGGGTGGACAGGAGCACCCACTGTCACCATTACACTTCATCAAATATAACAAATATATATAATATCAAATAACTATAACAACATGGATTATAAACCTGTGGCTGGTGCAAAGTGCTAACTAGCATGAGGAAAGGGAAATCTGTTAAAGTCATGCAGATCACATGGGAGGCAGGGCTTATCTGGGCAAAATGCGTTTTAATCTGGTTTTAATGAGACTGATATTTTAAAAAGGATGCTGAAGAACACTATTGGGGATATAGAAAAATGAAGTTGTACACAGAATTTCAGGCTGCAGAATTGTTTAGGCTCCATCTGAAAGTGGCAGCCTTAAAGAGTTTAAATTGTTTAGATTATCAAAAAGGAGGTGGAGAGGTAACTTGATTACAGTGGAAATCCACAGGGAAAAAGTAACGGTTACTAGAGAGTTAAGTGGCTCAGGGAAAAAAGGTATTAAAAGAATGAATAGCTGAAAGCTGAAGCCAAATAAATTCAAATGAGAAATCCAGCACAGTTTTTAGCAGCAAAGATGATTAATCACTGGAACAAATTACCAGGTGAAGCAGCTGATTCACAGTCTCTCGATGCTCTCAAATCACAGCCAGTTGTCTTAACCCCAGACTGGACATCTTTGCCAAACAAAAACTATTGGGCTTAATAGAGAGGTAAGAGAGGGGTATTTAATTACTCACAGCACGAGTGGCCAAGCCAGACCTGCAGAATTTTGTAATAACATGTGAAGCCCCTCTTGCCTCCCTCCTTCCTCCCAGCACCAAAATCTCCACGTACCCGATCACCCTGCTGACTGGGGACAACGGGGTCAGGCTGCCCTGTTTAGGGTGCAGGGTTCCTGTGGTTTCTGTGCAGGGTCCAGGTGTGGGGGCTGGCACTGAGAACAACAGTGTTGGCAGCAGAAGCTGCCAAAACTCCCCTTAAACCTTACCTCTTGCAGTCCCCAGCCCTGCCGGGGCCCCACGCACCTTCTGCAGCCACCCCATAGCTCCTGGCAACACCCCATCCTGCTGGATGTGTCCCCTGGCACAGGTCTGCAGAGCTGCCTGGCTCAACTAGCCCAGGGCTTGTTTGGAACCAAGTCTGGGCTTTACCTCACAGTTGCATTGCTTGCCACCTTTTGTGGGGTTTGTTAAACACAGTTATGTTTTAAATATTGCACAGAAATTTGGAATGCAGCGCTCTCTGGCAGGAAACACACCCAAATGCACTGAAAAAGTTTCCCACATGCAAGGAGTAACTGACAGCTTCCATGTTTCCTCAGCTGCAGAGCTACACTTAACAACATTGGTAAAGCTATGTGAGGACAATAAATGCCAGAGCCATCCTCCCACAGCCTGGTACAGAGTCCATTAAGAAATCCCGTTGGCTCTCTGGAGAACGCTCAAAGCACAGGCACTAAGATGCTGCTTTTAGAAAGATAATGGATAAAGATGAAATCAGTTTTTCAGATGAGTCTTCTCTTTCCATAGGGGCCGTCTTTATGGTTTCAATGATGTATAATAAAAGAAAGAGTATTCACTTCCTAATGAAATGAAAAATTTCATTAATTTTGGGATATTCATTCCTTTAAGAGCTTCACTCCTCGAGTTCATTAACTCCGTGGCTGTGGCTTGCGCTGCTGCTGCCCTGCAGCCCTTGCCAGGATTTGCTTTCTGGTCTCTGGTCTGGGCCAAGACGTAGACAGTGTGCCAAGCCCCAGTGTAACGCCTGCGGTTACTGAGCAGATACGCAGAGACATTTCCTAATGAACAGTGAGACAAATACCCTCTGATATCATCAGCTGTTCGATCTGGCTGACTGGTGTAGGAATTACAGAGCTTATCCTGGTCCTGCAAACCATCCAGAGCTTGGTAATTCGTGAAACTTTCAAGGGAAGTCGTGTAAGCTCATTTGCCGTGAACCATGCAAGACGTGACAGCGGTCCCAGCTGAGCTGCAGGCACTCTGCAGAGCTGGGGAGCAGCTCCGTGGGGGTCCTGGGGAGACTCAGTCATGTAGAGCCCCATTAGCAACACTGACCATTGGCTTTTGGGTTATTTGATGTAAGTGGCCTTCAGTGTGTGTGAGGTTTCGGCAGCAGCATAGGATTTGGAGAGTTTATAGCTACAGGGGTGAGCCATAGGATGAGCCTAAATACTTCAATTACACAAAAAAAAAAAAAAAAAAATTTGTGAAACTGTTTTCTATGTAGTTGAAATGAAGAAAAGAACAGGTGAAGAAGGTGTTACAGAGGCTTAAAAGTGAACTTCTAATCATCATCTTCCTCTATCTTTTCTGTCCTATTTCTATTTAAACACTTCGTATTCTTGGGGCTGCATGATGCTTTCTTAGTTAAACATTGTTTTTTTAATTCACCTTCAAGGGATAACGAATTTTCTGTGATAGCTTTGCATCACAGAAATCATCTGCACTGTAAAAATCTGCAGAAAGCAATGTCTAAAATTTAAGCCAACTAAAATCCTGGGCTGAAACCTGCTATTCTTCCTTGAGAAAAAACGGGACTTCATTGAGCGGGCATTCTACTGCCGCAAGATCAGCAGTGTTTGGTCTTCTGTATTCAAAGTAAGTGTCATGGGATATGTATGTGGAGGTTTGCAGTATTTTTGGATTTAGTTTTCTAAAACTAATGAATTATGAAAATGTGCTTCCAGGAAGCTAGACTTCGATCTAAAGAAAGGCCATCTGTAATAGTGCCAAAGGAATATGCAGTAAAGATTCTGATGATGAACCATTTTTTTATTTATAAATGTATAACTGTTTATCTCTGACTATACATTCACACAAATCTCTCTATATACATATAGATAGATGTTTTCTGTTCTTGTTCCATCAGTGTTCAAAAAACAGGTATTATTAAAGTATGTTCTCTGATTCCAAAACATTGGCTCTTTGCTTCTCTCTAAACAACACTTTTGTAAGTACCTGCCCTTTTACATCCAGTATTTAGAGTGATTCAGCCTATGAAAAAAAGATTATGTGAATATTAAAAGACGGTCTAAAATCTAAATGTTGGAAAGAGTATCTTTGGTTATAAAGTTGCTAATTAGTAACTGAGATTTGGTACTGACAAGCTGATGCTTGGACAAAGACACGAGAGGAATTGGGGTGGTGATGTGAATCTGCATAGTCAGGGTGCAGCTTTGGAAAGGACAAGAAATAAAACAGGTTAGTTTTTACAAGCACCTTAGGTATGTGCGTACTACCCTGAGGGATGAGGAAAGAGGAGGAAAATAAGGCAAGAGCTGAATAACTGTGCTGAGGTCCAGAAAGTAGTAGGCAATAAAGCCATTTAAAATCTCTTGTTAAATGTGAAAAGAATGAAGGATACAGGTGTCAGTGTAGGGGCCAAGGTAAGCACAGCAGGTGGATGGGACCCCAACGACAACAAGTAGCATCATCTGAAGGGAGGACTGGGATTGATGGGGCACTTTATGGGGGGCACAGGCTGCTCAGGGACACAGACTGAGGTTCCAGAAGTAAGATGAAGACAACTTTGGACAGATAAGCAGTGAAAGCAGGGAGAAGGACTTGTCTAGCTTTGACCCGATCAGCACAGGGGACTTACTGAGAATACGACGGTGAAAGGCACTTTTGTGATCATGAAATTATAGTGATAATGTGCTTAGGAAGGAAAAGAGGAAGAAGATAATAAAGAGGATGAATTCAAGACAGCACACATTGGTTCCCTTGAATAAGTGGTAAGATTTCCACATGGGAATCAAATCTTACGGATAGAAGGTACACAGGAGGCTTGGCTGTTCCTTAAGGAATTTGAGGACAAAATATGCTGCTGTGGAGAAGAGGTAGGAACTTAAACTGTGAGTTTTTAGTCACCTGAAATTTTAAAAGGAATTGTTCTAGATAGTGGAAAGCAGGTGACAAACGATGCTTATAAAAAGGATCTTTGAGCCCCACTGAGTTAAAAACTCTTCCAGCAGTTTTGCTATTTCAGGGAAGTTATGAACTTCATAGTCTTGCACCTGCTCTTACCCCCAAAAATAGCAAATACTGCAATATTTAAGGGTGAGTGTGGCATTGAAAACGTTTGAAGCAGTGTGTACGCAGCGCCCTGGGAAGGTCTCACCGGGGTACTTGGTGCCGTCTGTGAACTGGACCTGTCCAGGGGAGTTAAGAACTACAGAAAATGAGATGTGTGAGCAGACACTGAGGTGCTGTATCTGTGTCCTGTAGAGGAGGGAGGATCGATGGAAGATCTCAGCCCTAAAACACAGCTGAGAAAAATGTTGCGAAAAGAAAGAGACTCTTTCTGGTTTCTGTAAAGTGCTGGACTTAAATTTCAGCAAGGAGGGCCTAGACGTTAGAAAGACGTTTGTACTTCTGGGCTAGTGAAACATGAAGGCACTCCAATTCTACGTGTGTGCTCAAAATGCATCGTGGTCTGCTAAAACATAGCTCAAATCACCATTTCTCAAACTGATAACTGGCTAGTCTGTCACTTTCCCTTGGTGTGGGGGCCCCAGGCAAGGATTTTACTCTTTCC